>NC_041367.1:2736690-2931690 GCF_900634415.1 Cottoperca gobio
CCAAATAGGATCCAATAACCTTTGACTACAATATCAGTGATTCTCTCCTTAGTTTTACTTTGGTTGACAGCCAATCTCCACTCCTCACGATACGTATTTAATAATATTGGATTTCTTCCCTCCCTCCTTCCTCCTCCTGACCTTTCTCTGTGGTTACATCACAATCCCCCATCAGTGCTCTGACATTTCCTTCCCTACCCTCTGTGTTTCATTACAGGCCAGGGAGTTCAGAGGCCAAAGCAGGTGGTCGGCCTGCGTCAGATCGGCGGTGAAGGAAAGAGGAGCGTCCGTTTGACTGGCTGCGTCTGAGAAACTCCCCGATCTCCTTGGGAGAACACGGGTTGACAGCAAGACATATAGATACAAAGACCACTATGTTAGCAAACACTGGTTGATGTGAGCAACCTTTTACTGTCAAAGTGGTTCAATGTTAAAGTTTACATAAGAGATGAGCTATACAGTAATAATGATACATCAATGACAGGGAAACATTATAGATACCAGCTTTATGACCACACAATCAACTTAATGCATCTTTAAATGTTCTTTTCAATCTCTGCAGCATCACAACGTCCGTGCGGCGACGATGGGAGATCCACTTTGTGTGCCTCTGCTGTCGACTATGATGCATAAAAGTACAAACGTGTGGTGAAACGTGGCGTGACAACCCTTGAGCAGAGTTCAATGTAAGGCACACTGAAGGATGCTTTGAGTGTTTTACTTTACTGCACCACACAGACAGATGTGCATACGACAGTCAGTCAACTAGAATCTTTGCAGAGAAGCTCTGATCACTAAAAAGGGAAGTGGTCCCTTCAAAGAAAGTGTTTTTAACTTGACTTCTGTGTCCATGTGACAGCTGTATCATCGCATTTTCGAGTTTTGAACATGTTTTATGACAGATGTGCTTTGACTGATAAAAACATTCCCAATAGGTAGATAGATAGTTCTTAGCCTGCTCACTCACTGGCTTCTTAAAGACTGCATCTGTCTGTATCATCACTCATCTTGAGTGCCTCAATGAGGGTTGTGGTGTAACTCCCTCAGTGAGCTATTACTGTTAGCGAGCTCTCCGTGAACCACAGAACACTGAGCCCCTCAAGGTCACCCTGACGCCATCTAAATCTCACGTGAAGACCGTTGGAGTCAGGAGGTGAAGCCGCAGACGAGGCGATGATATAAAGCCCGGATGATGAGTTTTCAGGGCAGGCTGCTTCCAGGCTGAATTTTAAATGTATTTCTGATGACGCATTTGTTTCATGCAATCATGAATTTCTTAATTTTTAAAAAGCAACACGCTCATCCTTCCTGCCCTTTCCCTGACATATTCAAAGTAGTGTAATAGGTCAGTACAGTACAAAATAAACTATTAAAAGTTTACTACACAGTCATGTAAACACACAAGTTAATGCAGACCTGAACACATCGTCTACCAAAGGTCTGCACAGGTTTAATGTTTTCTTGTGAGGTGAGGATGCAACTAAGAGCTGTGTCACTGATCCAGGCTCTCTGGTACATTAGGATGGAAACCATACTTATGCACACAGTATAATAATAATATAAACCATCCATCCATCGTCTACTTATCCGGGGTCGGGTCACGGGAGCAGCAGCTCCAGTAAGGAACCCCAATCTTCCCTTCTCCGGGCCACATCCTCCAGCTCCGACTGGGGGATCCCGAGGCGTTCCCAGTGAGGAGATATAATCTCTGCCACCGAGTCCTGGGTCTTCCCCGGGGTCTCCTCCCAGCTGGACGTGCCTGGAACACCTCCGTAGGGAGGCGCCCAGGTGGCATCCTTACTAGATGAACCACCTCAACGGGCTCCTTTCAACGCAAAGCAGCAGCGGCTCCGAGTCTCTCATAATAATATAAACCGTAATTAATATTTTAAAAGCAGTGATCTTAAACTGATTAATTATGAGATACGCATATCATGATTCCACTGGGTTACATCTGATCCGATAGATAGATATATCTACATATATTTATATATATATATATATATATATATATATATATATATATTAATAGGATATCCATCCGCCTCGTGGTTGTATGACTCCACCAACTAGTCCAGTTGTAGTTTACATCCTTGTCCGTCCAAAATGTCATCACTTCATCATTTTATCCTCCTAAACATTTGTGTGAAATTGTCAAAATCAGTGAATGAATTCTTGACTTGTGGCCAAAAGTGTGTTTCGTGAGGTCACCGTGACCTTTGACCTTTGACCACCTTTGAAGATTTTGCTAAATTTAGAGAAAAAAGTAAAGAAGTTCCCTCCAGGCGAACAGACGAACGCACAATCTGAAAACATAGTGTCTCCGGTTATACATTCATAGAAGAAATGATGATTTTACTCTCGGTAATAAAATGAATGCTTGAAACCACAACAGGGTAAATATTACAACCTCTAAATATGAATCCACTGATGGTTTTGACTTCAGCTGGAAATGCAAATGAACAGATAAAAGTGTTTTATTCATTGTGTCCTGCGGCTGCCACTGCCCTCACATGCACTTTGAAAACATCCCTCTGTTTATTTCTCATGCTTAGTGGTTTTGTGCGCTGACTCGGTAGCAAAGCCAGGCTTATATCTTCTGCTCTGTGTGGTCCGTGATAACGGCGAGGAAGTTAAAGAGCGGATGTGAGGAGAGACAAACACAAGCTGCAGAAATCACTCACATCCTCTCTTTCTCTGTCTCCATCCTGCTCTCCTACTCACTCACACAAATTAAAAATGCATACACTTGAGCACAGTGGTACTATCTTGATGAAGTCAGACTGATTCACCTGCAGTCTCGAGTGTCATGGTGTCAAGGGTCACTTACTCAAACTCTACGAAAGACCAGAGAGAAATCGTGCACAGCCGCGAGCTTATAATGAAAAGATTTGTACGCTTAACGATAAGGAGGGGATGTACTGAAAAAGCCAAGAGCATAAAGCTTCTTAACATAAGAGCATAAGGTTCATAAAACTTCATAAACTGAGAGGCGTTCCTGTGATGAGGTGGTTGGTTTAAAATACAACATCTACGTAGAAGTACAAGAAAAACCAAAGATGTACAGGTTAGCTTACTTCAGATGAACAACATCCTTCTTTTTCCTCATAGTTCAGATGCCATTTCTGATGATGTTACCTAAGCAATAGAAAGGTGAAGCCGTGTCACTGTCACATTAAGCATGCACGAGGCAGCGAGCCAGACGCCGCAGGACATTTTCAAGTCTGATTTATCTCTCTGATACTCACTCGCCTCTGTCATATTTGGCAGATGTTTAATCTGTTACCTAACGTTACCTTATCCCCAGTGTGATGTTGACACGCCGAAGGGATGAAGACCTTGAACTAACGATGGGATGTGTTACATGGAAAGTTAAGGGATTACAATTCATCCTGATGGGGGCAGTGAATGTGTGTGCCAGATTTCATGGCAGTTGTGGAGACGTGACCTTACGGCAGCGTTAGAGGGAAAGTCCCTAAAGTGAGCAGGATTTATCCTCCTGGGAGACCATGAACGTCTGAAGCAGATTGAATAGAAATCCATATTATAATTGATGAGCTATTAGTGTGGCTACAAAGTCCATAACACAGAGATAGAGATGACCTCAGACGTTGCCACTGGATGAATTATGCCTTGCAGAAAAGGAGATTGTGCTTTGAAGATATTAACAAACATGTTAACATTTGTAAACGTTAGTACTGATTCAATATTTTTTCTTTAATCCAAGAGCAGTGGGAGGAAATCTCTACAATGTATGGACCTCCTTTCTATGTTCCCCTCATCCTGGCACCAGGCTTACAGATATATTTGACCATGCATACAGCACAGGTGGGTTTTTCCCTGCCTGCAGGATTCTGCCTGTAAGAGCCACAATGCCTTACTGACTGCAGCGAACACATCACATGAAAAGCCATTCATTTTCCAGCTGAGTGGTGCAGTTAGCCTTCTGACAGGCCAGTCATCCACATGGTTAGAGAGAGAGGCTGAGAGCCACAGGGCGACGCAGAGGTGGAGCGCCAGGAGGAGAATCAGGAGAGAGACAGAGAGAGATAACGTCCTCAGCTGAAGGGTTAATGAAATCCAGCAATCCTTGAGGGCAGATTACTCATCTCTTAACGAGATTACTCCCTCACCCTCTCCACCCCACCATCACCACCCCTCTCTCCTGTTGCCTCTCACTTCCTCCAATCACAACTGATTACTGTTTCTGGGTTTACAGCCCCAGGTACGCGGTCTTCTTGTCAAACTCTACATGCATGAGAAATAAATTTGGTAGCTATGTAGGAGAGAGTGTGCCGAACAGCTTAATGTGAGAAGGTTATCCAAGGCAACATTTGTTTTGAGCTAACAGAGCTTTAGCTTAACTTTTAAGAAGGTGGGGAGGTTTATGACCATTACTGTGCCGCCTTAAGCCCAGAGTCCATACCTTTACGGGTCAGAGAGTTACAGAGTGTATTATGTCTAATCATATGAAACCAGTGGTGTAACAGTAACTAATTACATTTAATCTACTGGACTGTAGTACAATTCTGAGGTACTTTGTTGAAGTATTTCCTGCTCCTGAATGCATCTACTATACTACATTTAAGAGGCAAATATTGTACTTATTTACTCCAGCACGTTTGTTTGAACGTTTAAGTTACTTTGAAGATTTAGATTTAGATTCAACAAATAATTTATCATATATTAATATAAGTTCAGATAAACTTTATTGATCCATTGGTGAAATTCACAAGGTACTCGGCAGTATATATATATATATATATATATATTAAAAACATATAAGCTACCCCTTTACCAGCTACAACATTAAATAATATTAATGCATCAATAATTATAATTCAATAATATAATATATATTATTCTGAAATGGGTCGTTGTGCAAAATTAGTACTTTTACGTTTGGTATTTTTATTTATTGTATTTATTTAATTTATTTATTTATTTTATTTATTTATTTATTTATTTATTTATTTATTTATTTTATTTATTTTATTTATTTTATTTATTTTATTTATTTTATTTATTTAGTTCATATTTTCATTTTATATTCATAAAACATACATTTTCTAAGCAGAACTTAGAACTGTACATTAAACTTAAGATGTAAGGTTGACAGTTTTTAAGCACAATTACAGTAATATTATTTAATTAATTTTAATAGTGACATGCATCGTGAGTTATTTTGTCACTAATTGGAGCCAAGGCGGCACGCGCTACTCTAGTTGGTGTAACACATATCACGCGCACCTTTTGCGATGAGGCGGCCTATTTAAACCTTCAGTGCCCCCCCCCCGCCCCTCTGTTTCCTTATGCAACTCTTAAACTAGCTCACTTTCTTCCAACACATCATTTTGCTCTCCAGGAGGTTTTGTGGAAGAATAATTGCTTGGGGTTTTGTGTTGGCGGTTTGGGACCTTGGTTACTTTTCCCCTCAAAGGATTTATATCACCCGTGAGATGCTGAAGGCCACTGCTGCACGAGAGCAAAGTAAGTATCTGCTGTTTGTGCTGATGTGCATGTCCAGTTTTTGTTCTTAGCAATGCTAACTAGGTCGCTTATCAGCAATGCATTAGCTTAAGCTAATTGTTTTGCTTGTTGACAGTCTCTTGGCATCTGCACGTTTCTGCTCTAAGCTGCTGCCTGCTGCTGTGCACCTTTTGCATTATTGCTAAGCTAATTGTGTCTTTGTGTGTTGTCTGGCATGTGCAGTAAGATGCTTTCATGCTGGTGACTTATGCTAATGATGGTGAAATGTGTTATTGGTTTGAGGTTGTTGCCTCATTGCACACAGGTCTCCAGTAGGCCTGTTGTTAGAGGGTAATATTTTATACAAATGTAACCACACGTGTTATCTGGCATCAGCCCATTCACATAAATATTGTCCTATAATTGTGGCTTCATGGGAGACTCAACATGGCTTTTGTCGCCCAAAGTATGTCACATTTCTTCACATAGAGCACATCATGTGCAGCTAAGCATTAGGCTTATGTAACCGCTTGATTTATGTATCTTCATATCATAATTACATCTACATTGCTGAGCTCATATTTTATGGTGGAGCATAACATTTCACTGCTGCTACACTCGGCTGCACTCATCAACTTTAAAATTACACCCATGCAGTAGGGTAGGCGGGGGTAATCGATACAGCACGTAATCCTGATATTTTGCATGCATTCTGCAACATTTGCATCAGTTCTGTTTGTAAACTATTAATATTGCAAATACAAATTAAAGTTCTTGGTAACATTTGCCCATAGTGCTGAGTTTCTTCTGGGGAGGTCAGCGCCATTGGCACTAAATTGGTCAAATCAAAGATTGCAGTTTGCAATTTGCATTTGAAAAAAGGTAATAAATCAAAAATGTATATAAACACATGTTTGGGTTGGAGCGCTTCCAGGACTCAAAGAGTTTTAAGAAAGAAAAACTTCAGATTTTTTGCAAATCACAATAGCCTACTCAGCATATAGCATCGTATCGTGGGTTCTTTAGTGATTCCCACCCCAAACATGTTCTAATCATCTGCTTTACATAACATTTCATAAGAACAGATTGTCTGCTCTAAGCCACGGATTTTGGGGGATTTTAATATGCTTAATAGCTGAAGTGTGTCTTCGCCTGCTGCTGCACATCAGCCTGATGGCCCTGTTTAGTGATTTCATATAGACCATAAGATTCCAACATATAAGATTTGGCACCGTGCTCTTTCTCTAATGAGATTATGAGGAGGGAAGTTGATTACTGCAGCTCCCCGATCTCTGCTGTGCTGAGCTCGGTGTTTGCTTGCGGGGTCAGAGCCATAGACACCAAATTTAATCTCGGTACATATTCTGCATTCACAAAATAAATCTCTTCCCAGGCTGTGTGTGTGTGTGTGTGTGTGTGTGTGTGTGTGTGTGTACTGAAATGCACTGGTAAGGGAAAGACACAAACAATAACACACATTATTCACATTCATACACATAAATATTGTCTGGTAACAGATCAGAGATAAACGCGTTCTGCTGACTGCTGCAGTGTTTGCTTTCTTCAGTGCTGAGAAGACGTCGGACATTGTTGTCAGTTATGTCTGCGAGGAATCTGTCAACGGCTTTATCTGAAGAATACAAACCGCTGCATTACTTGTGGTTTTGCTTTTGTAAGAAATGCAACCCCAGCTGGACTCAAACTGTTGTGATTCATTGTCTAAGGCAGGCGGGGGGGGGGGGGAACCTTTTTCATGTCAAGGGCCATTTTATTTTTTACAACATCCTTCGAGCAACTTTTTTATCCTGTATCTTCTGTTCTATCAGAACTCCTTTATTAGTCCCACAACGGGGACATTTATCTCGTCACAGCAAAAGAACATGAAGTAAAAAGACAGTACACAATAATTAAATAGAATAAAACATAATATAAGTACCAAGTGGTTGATATAAATAAAGTGAGTATTGCACAGCAGTGGTGCAACAGTCTGTTCTTGGTGTGGGGGTCTACCTCTCTATCTCTCCATGTGTGTATGTTCCGCTCTGCAGAGAGCTGCTTGTTGGGCCAAACTCCACCGAAGAGCGTTAACTTTATCCAAACACTCGTCCTCTCAGCTCGTGCAGTTTGACATGTTCTGTGTTTCACCGCAAGCCCGTCGGCACAAACTCGGCACACTGGCCTTTAACTTCCTCAAAGAAATAATCGTTCGTCCATTTCTCCTGGAAAGTGTGTGTGTGTGTGTGTGTGTGTGTGTGTGTGTGTGTGTGTGTGTGTGTGTGTGTGTGTGTGTGTGTGTGTGTGTGTGTGTGTGTGTGTGTGTGTGTGTGTGTGTGTGTGTGTGTGTGTGTGTGTGTGTGTGTGTGTGTGTGTGTGTGTGTGTGTGTGTGTGTGTGGTTCTGGTTTAGAGGCTTTACGCTACAGGAGTATAAAGGAGCTACAGTACTGTAGGAAACACTTTCTCATTGTTTATGTTGCTCTGTTACAGTCGAAATGTATTAAATATATGAAATATTTGTGTTTGGAAAAGTTGTGCAGTCCGGTTCATTTGCATGCACTTGGCAGCGGCGGGGAAAATCTATACAAGCGATCTTTCATATAATGCCCGAGGTTTTCAGAAGAGTAGTGGAGAGATTAAACGTGACTTCACGTCAATGATTGTACCTACAGCACCTTTTACTTTGGGTTTGGCTGAGAAATTGTGTTTTTCAATACCTTTCTATTGTTCCTTATGCTTCTGTTAGTAAGTGTTTGCTCTGTGGGAAACATAACTGTGCTGCCATCTTTGAGACCTTTTGTTGTTGGAATCAGTATCGGGTCATAATCTATTGAACTGCTGCTTTGTGTTTCATTCAGGACGGCGTGCCCTGACACAAACAGCTCAGTCCCTCGTCTCTCTGGCCTGCAGAGAGTCTCAGGTTGTTGGGTGTTTGATGAACTCCTCCGTGCATTGGGAAGAGATTCAATGTCTTGATAAGAACAGCTTTCATTTGCTCTCTTGGACATCTACTCTGCCGGCTGGATATCTCATGTTAGTCGTCTTTTTTCTTTGGTACCAAGCCTACTCTCTGTAGAGGAACTTGCTTACTGCCTACCAAATCTATCTCTTCTTAAGATGTAAGGTGCTTCTGTCGGTGCCAGCTACTCATTTCACATTGCAGCAAGTTGTCCAGACACTTGTGCTGTATTTACTAAAGGACATAAACAGTGTGTATTGATGTGGCGTCTGAGGAGAGTGTTGGGAGGTTTCAGGTCTGGGCATCCTGCACAGAGAGAAACTACTGCTTTTAATGCTTAAATATTTCCCTTTGAAAAGGATTTATCTATTTACTTTGCCATTTTTAAGCAATAGCACTCCATGTCTCAATACAAAAAGGATTAAAACAGCAGCAACCCCGTCCTCCCTGCCGTGCACACCAGTGTGTCTGAGGCCATGTTATAAAGCTTTATTGGTTGGCTGCACTTGGACCAATGTGGGCTTGCTGTGAAAAAGCCTCTGCAAGGTCCAAGGCCAGGTCCGAATGTTTACAGAACACTTACCGCCATCCAGACTTTAGAGAAAGAAAGAATGTAAAAACATCTCAAATATGTAGGGCTGCCCCCTCTTAGTCGAATAGTGGACTAATTGGTCTAAATGACTTATTTCTAAGAAACTTCCGAGCACATGTCGAGTAAACGTGAGATGCTTTTGCAGGATTCTTTGTGCAGAAACTCAGTTTTACAGATATGCATTTAAATCAACTCTTCGATAAGTTGACAATCATATTGTAAGAGTTTCGTTAGTAGTGGACGGCCCTGCAGATACGCTGTTTCTCATATTAAGTGTTTTTTGGGGCGTAGATTTAGTTGCATAGATAACATGTACGCCTTCACTGTGTATGTTTTGGTTCATAGTAGATCTACTGTGTCTAACGTGACCTTCGCAACCCTCCCATTACCATATCACTTTCCTCAAGGGTGTGACACATCAGTGCACTGTGGAGGCCTCGACTAGACGTGGATGAACTCACTCAGGGCCAACGCCAAGGTCAAAACACCAGCGTATCAGCTGGACTAGTCCTTCTCCCCCCCCCCCCCCTGTCTTATCGTGTGAGGAGTTTTGTGCACCTGTATCATCTATTATTTTGCATCTTTCCTTTCTCCTTTCTGCAAACAATGCAAATGCATCACCTACTTGGCAGACTTTCACCTGACCTTTGTTAATATACAACAAGACGCTTGCATAAGATCACCTCTCAGGAGACTGCTGCTCTCACAGTCTGAGGTAAATTATTAAGCTAATTAACTTCAGCCTGCTAATGACCCTGTCTGTATCCTGCACAGTGTTGATTTTTGTGAATAATATATTACTGTTAGACGAGACGCAATGAGGGCAGCACCTCCTGGTTAAACTATGTGAGCAGGCTAAACGTTGTAAATTATGTGACTGCAAATGCTCAAGTGTTTTTGTGTTGACTCGTATAACACTGTCTGTCCTGTAGCGTTGCACTCTCACTCGTTCTCCAGTCTTCCTCTTGTATTCTCCTCTTTTCCTCCTCTTCTCTTCCACTTCCAGTCCCCACACTCTGGCTCATTTAGTCTTGTGTCTTGCGCTCTTCAGAGGCTCCTGTTTCCCTGTATGAGACCGTAGTGGAGGAGAATTCACTGCCGTGTCCTTAGCGGAGATGAGCAGGAGGATTAATGTGGCGTTAAGATTTTAGAACTTCATCCATTAACTTGTTCCACCTCAAGGACGCAGCAGTGGCTTCTCTTCCCTCTGTTCTCTCTGGGCCTTCTGCTTTTATAAAAGCATTATACATTATCATTTTTAGTAAGTTCACAAATTATGGTTTGATAAAGGCTTTTCAGATATTAAAGGGAATAGACTTCATTAAATCCCATCTTCATGAATAATTATAGGTCAGTTTTGATTGTGGTGGCAATCTCAAAAGGTCATACTTCTGTTCCAAGTCGATGCCAAAATTCTGACGTACGTAATACTTCTAAACGGCATTAAGGCAGGAACCGAAGAACCCGGTAGTACCGACTGGGCTTGAGACTAATGTTGTCCCCCGGGATAATGCTACAATGTGAACAACAAATCCTCGTTGAAATCGGCAAGAGGAGAGCTAGTTAACGTCAGCTGTTAGCAGCCGCTGAGCTAACAGCTGACGTTAGTTCCATTATGATGCGTTCAAGCTCTACTCGGTACAAATGAGTATTAGGCGAAGGTAAACGTTATCACAATGTGCTCATTTGTAATCTTGAATAAATTACATACAGTTGTTTAAAGGAGACACAGATTATAACGTAGATATTAGAGAGGGAATTACGAGCTGCTTAAACGGTAATAAAGCAGTGCATGTTGAAGTGCATGTGATTTATTGTTTTGTTTTGTATGAGAATCGTGGCATTCTACTGGTATTGGTATCGACTACTACATTTCGAGTATTGTGACGTGGCTAGTTGGCACCTTCAGCTCTGTTATCCTCAAACTTGCGCTCTTCACCACCAGCTTTCATATTATCAGAATAGAGAGTGACCAATGGGCCATAACTCCGGTGCCTACTGTGAGAATGTATGAGCAGCTTTTGAAGCATTAGGCCGCAGTAAATGGACAGAAGCTGTCTTATCATCAGCCACTCAGAGAGACCGGGGTTCAATGGATGGCACATAACACCTACTTCTAAAACTGTCCCATGATGAATGGCCCCAATTATGGCCATGACCTTTCTCATTGTTGCTCACTTTCTCCCAGATATGCTTTCTGTGTGTCTGCCTTCCTGTCTCTTTCACCCACTCACTCTGAGACCCTGCATCTTTTCGTCCCTCTTGCTCTTCATCTCTGTTTCCCTTTGTTGGTATTTCCTTCTTTCCCTGTATCTCTCTCACTGTGGCCACATCGTGTGAACCTTGTTTTGCCTAACTGGTCAGAATTGAAAAATGTTTCTAACCCCCTGCCTATATTTTATATATATTTATATATATATAAATATAACTAGAGAAAGAGAGAGAAATATAAATAGAGAGATAGAGAGAGAGAGAGAGAGAGAGAGAGAGAGAGAGAGAGAGAGAGGAGAGAGAGAGAGAGAGCTAGAGAGAGAGAGAGAGAGAGAGAGAGAGAATAGAGAGAGAGAAAGAGGAAAAGAGAGAAGGGGAGAGAGATTATAGAGAGAAGAGATAGAGAGAAAAGATAGAGGGGAGAGATAGAGAGAAAAGATTTATAGATTTTTTATATAGATATATATATATAGAGATATATAGATATAATTAAAAGATATATATATATATATATATATATATATATATATATATATATAAATATATATATATATATAAAATATATATAAATATATATATATATATTTTATATATATATATATATATATTTTATATATATATATATATTTATATATAAAATATATATTTTTTATACACACACCATCCCATTTCCGTACCTGTAGCGTGCTGCTTTCACCTCCTACAAGCTGATGCTGGATGTGAATTAGAGCTGTTGTGCACGTTGGAACCATCTGCTCCACGTGGCGGTCATAGTTCTGCCGCTTCCAATAAAAACAGCTGTTCAAAGTGTTGAGCAACGGCATGTCACAGCAGCAAGTGCTGATAGTTCTGAGAGCCGACGCATTTAGTTTATTAGGAAAATGACAAGAAACATATTGCTGACCAGTGGGATCAGGTCATCGGAGCGAAGTTCCCTTCACAAGTGTGTGTGTGTGTGTGTGTGTGTGTGTGTGTGTGTGTGGCCTTTCTAATAGAAAACTGCTGTGGAAGAAGCAGTAAAAAAAAAGCCTGCTGTATTATGTACTTCATGGGTTATTGTGAGAAATGAATGATTTGAACATTGTTTTGTCTTATTGGCTGCTGTGCATTTACTGTAAGTCTTGCATACGACAAAAATGCAACTTGACCAGAAAGAAAAGTTTGTACAATAAACAGTAGATTCCATAGCCGCTTGCCTTGAACACTACAAAGACTGTTCTGGACTAGAACAATGTGTAATGCAGAACAAAGCCACCACAGCAACAGCAACAATCCCTTCGGGCGTTGCTGCTGTTTGTTTCACTGCAGAGATCAGGAAATAAAAAACATTATGAAAAGAACTGTCTTCTCTATTTTCATGTTTGTTTGTTTCTGCTTATTTACTGTGTGTGCACTGTACATAATCCTGGATTAATCTACAGTGTGTGTGTGTGTGTGTGTGTGTGTGCGTGGGTGTGTACCCAGCTGTCTCCCCCTCTCCTCTCCTCGTGTTTACTCCCCTAACTTTTCTTGCTGTGTGTGTGTGTGTGTGTGTGTGTGTGTGTGTGTTATTCCTCCGGGTCGGAGAAGACAGATGTCTGATAGGTTTTCTTAACAGAAAAAGACCGCTGGGGAGGGCAGCGGCAGATGAATTGGATGATGGGGGTGTTTTCAACTGTTTCCTCCTCCCAGATTGACAAAAGTCATATTTATTTCAAAGAAAGGAAAGGAGACACTGAGCCCTTCTTTGAACTCCAATGTCCCCGGTGAGAACGGATCACTCGCATATCAAAAACATCTTAATGGACCCGTCGGGTGAGATAAAGGCTGAATGAAATTGAAATAACAGAAACACACATCCCTTTGTGTTGACGCATGCTCCCATTTGGATTGTCAGATAACAGCGCCCTGAGCTGAATTCATTTTGGACTAAACATGGCTTTTCTGATTGAACCGATGTACTCTTTTTCGATTAGAGCAGATTTTGTAAAGATGATCTGTTGTCCTTCACTGCGAGTAAAGTCAAGTGTGTCAACGATCCATCCCGAGTCACCCGGGTGTTTGGACTCACAGTTACAAAAGGACTTTTGAGAGGTATTGTGCCGTTACTGGGCCCAGCTGTTTGGGTAGTCTTCGTCAAAATTGAGAATTACTGAAAACATTTACCAAGTAATAACGAAATAATATGCATATTATTTCGTTATTACTTTAAATATTTTATTTTCATTTTTCACTTTCATATACATTTTGATATTTGAGATATTTCTCAGATTTTAGATTTAGATCTTAGTGCTTTGTTTTTAATTAGCATTTGTAACATTTTATAAATTAAGGCAAGCTTTTAGGGCAGCAGCTGAAGTTCGATGATGCCCAGAAAACCCAGCTGCTCACAGGCCAGGCATATGCGATAGTGGTGGGTAGCCCCCGGGTGTTTGTGTGCGTGTGTTTAACCCGACCTCACTCACTGCAAATGCTCCCACTGTCATGTTTATCTTTATAAATTGAGATGAAAACAAATGTTCTGAGCTCTTTCATACAGCTTCAGTGTTGCTGCATTGAATGTGTGTGTGGTTGTTGTAGAGCAGAGAGCACTGCAGGTTAATTTTCATTGATTTATCCAGCGGGTAACCTTCTGGTGCCAAGGCTGCTGTCCCCTTTAGGTTATCACCGTCCCTAAAAGCATTAGCAGAGTTTGGCTTGTTGTCCGTCTGTGCTGGCCTCTGTGTCAAGGACTAGTCCTGTTAAGGGCTCATCATACAGCCCACTAATCTACTCAATTCTTCGCTCTGTGTGTGTGTGTGCGGGAGTAAACTATTGTTTACATCCTCTCGGTTGATGTCCTTTATACGTGTGTGTGTGTGTGTGTGTGTGTGTGTGTGTGTGTGTGTGTGTGTGTGTGTGTGTGTGTGTGTGTGTGTGTGTGTGTGTGTGTGTGTGTGTGTGTGTGTGTGTGTGTGTGTGTGTGTGTGTGTGTGTGTGTGTGTGTGTGTGTGTGTGTGTGTGTGTGTGTGTGTGTGTGTGTGTGTGTGTGTGTGTGTGTGTGTGTGTGTGTGTGTGGCTGATAAAGCTGGACTGTCGTCAGCAGACAAAATACAAATCTATCCAATTAGCTCCATTCAGTTGTCTTTATTTCTAACGTGTCTGAATTCATGGTGGCCTACTCTACTGTACGATCATGTGCTTACTATTTATTCTGTAATGTCACCACCAAAACACATGGCGCCAACGGGGACCAATGAGGAGAAGGTCAACGCCTCCTCCATGTGTTAGATGCGATGTTTTACAACTCTTTGTGGACACTTGAGCGGAGCCGTGAGACAGCAACCTGTCTGTGGTAACGGTGATGTGATTGTGTCCTCAGCTGAGAGTATTCTCTATGTTTGACTTATCACGTTAATAAATATATCGATTTAACTAGAAGATTGCTGTTTTGATTCGACATTCAAGCTCCGAGTTCTTCATCTTTTCCTCCAATAAATGCAAAGTAGCAAACTTTACACATTTTACATCCACCTTTTGAGCCAATGACTGGTTTGGGGGGGGGTTCTGGGTGATGAACCACAATCGGTGAGGAAGTCTTTTGAATAAAAGTCACTCGGCAGCGACGCAATACTTTCCTACAGCAGATGCAACAGATGAGGGAGAACAACACCAAACTGACATTACATAAACAATGAAGAAGCTCCTGAACCACGAGGAAGGTTTTATCTCCAAATGATGTGAGACGCACCGTTGGGTAGTTGAGTCCGTACGGTCGTTTTGGTCTCAGTCGACTTGGATTTCTTTAGTCGATTCGTCATTTTTAATGCTTTTTTCAGGCTGTATGATTTATTTCCAAGAAACTTGTGAGCACATTTCTGATAAAACAAGATTTAAAGTCGTGCTTTTGCAGGATTCTTCGAGGAGAACTAATGGATTCATCGACTAAGACTTTCTTTAGTCGAGGACAGCCCTAGAGTCCTGATACTAGACATGGGGGGGTGACCTGGGTTATCCAAAGCCTCAGCCCCGAACATCGGCTGCAGAACTACATTTGTACCATAAATCATTAATTGAACTCATTTCTCTACTGAAAGGAAACTCGTCTGTCTGCGTATAGCTTGGAGAGACTGACAGTCAGCCGTCACCACCCACTCTGCTCAGTACACAATGAGGGGATCAATGTACGTGGACAAGTGCCGGCATGAATTTGCATCTGAAATGAGTGTGATGATTACATTTTTGGTACTTACTAGAAGGTCTGTACAATGCTCCCTTTTTAACCACCTTAAGAAAACCGGTTCCCTCCACATAACAACTCGTAAATGAAGCCCTGTTTACTTTTGTGTGTATAACTCTCCAGTGAACATTTGCTGCCTAGCACCCACTCTACTCAGCAGGGATTAGGCACACTAAAATACACAGACACACACACCTGATGCCCTCAATCCCGAACGCTCAGTGAGAGGTTGTAGCGATACACGCAGCAGGGACTGATTTGAAAAAGAAAAAGTAACATTTACAAAGAAAGAGAGCGATCGACCCTCATGAGTGTGGTGAGTGCTTTTGGCCGTCTTGTATTAATACCTGTTGCTGTTTGATTCGCCTCCTCTGTGGACGTCAACAATAGTCTGGGTGGGTGTTTATCAAAAGGCCTTTGTGATCAATGCTGCAATCTCCTGGTTCTATTGTTGCAGTACTTTCTCAGTTTAATGTGAGTTATTCAGGTAAACGGTTCAGCTTGAATTCATTCACATCCCTGTTGCATGACATGAGTGTTGAGTTAGCATATGTTATGCTAAACCTTGTGGTTGCAATCATGTACATTGCTCAGTGTTCTGCAAGTCACACGATGCATCAAAACAGGTTTAACTCGGCGCTCAACACCTGCTGCAATGTATGCTAATAGTTCTTTTGTTTGTTTGTCAGAAATGATATTTGGGCTCATTCTGCTGGCTTGTAATGTTGTGTAACTGAATTGGCTTCTAGTGCCAAGTTAAGTTTGCAGACTCGTTGCTTGTGAGACTGCTACACTCTCTCTCTCAACCTCTGTCTCACTGATAAGTGTGGACATGTGGTGGCTGGAGTGGCGGCAATCAAAAGCTGAAATGACATTGGTACTGCATACACTCAAAAATCACCAAGGAGAAATCATTTCCTCTATCATGTCACAGATTCAAAGCTTTTTCTTCTTCAGAAAACCTTCCCAGTTGTGTTTCAGTGTTTTTCACCAGATGCTGTAATGCATTGAAATGTCTGGGTCTCTGTGTGTGTCAGTAATAGCCTGTACCTTCATGTGTCTTGACCTCCATAAGGGTTTTGTTTGCAAAGTGTGACATGCGTGTTGAGTCTTTTAGTGCCCTTCACAGGTACCTGAAGGCTAATCAGAATATACATTTTGATTAACCAATTGCATACACAATAAATCATTCTAAGCGGATTTTAATTGTTTGGCTCGGTCACACTGGTAAATGAAAACAAGTAAAGTCAGTTTGCATATTAATAACAAGCTGTAATGTTCACAGCTATGCGAATGGAGAAGCTTCTCACAGCTGTGAAACTTTAAGTTGTGGTTTGTGACGACACCGCAACATTAAAGTGATTGACATATTAATGCATAAAAAAGTTATAATCCGATCATATAATATATATTATTATGCAATGACAAAACAAGATGCGTTCTCATATTCTACACTTAAAACACTCCAAAAAGCTTAATTTGCATATTAAAATCACTAAAATGCCCCTCGGATCCACATACCTGATTTGTGTTTCGTATCCTGTCACCTTTTTCCATTTTATAATTGTCGACATATTTCTGCATGGCAAAACAGTACAGTTACTATACAGTACTATGGAATTGGGACACGCGCTCTACGTCTGTGCCGTTGGTGCCTTGGCAGTGTGGATATGTGACCTGAGAGGTGAGTGGATGTTGAATGTTTGCATGCTTAATGACTGCTGTTTAGCACAAAGAGGAATTATGGAGGAGCTAACTGGATTAGTGTAAGGCGGTTTAGCTGGCTTCCTGCAGCTTCAGAGCAGAAATGCTGACTCGCTTTTTCTTTGTCTGTTTTTTCACTTAAAATAAATATTTTACAACTGAGGGAACTGAGACGATTTTATTCAAATAATTTGTCTGTTTAATATAAAAAATTATATAAAATATAATCAATATTATATAAGTTTTTTTAATGTTTGCTGTATTTTAATATATTAAATAGTTGGACTCTTATCATTGAAGATACAATGTGTGGAAATAAATGAACTTAATTCATTCAGAGGGGAAGACGGGAGTAAGGGAAATACATTTCTGAAAAAAGAAAAAGATTGCGACTTCCACCCACCGCTCGTCACAAACACAGAACAATAAGTGGGGAAAGAGTTCTTTTAATTGAAGCTCAAAAAGGTTCAGCTTGTTCACTACAGATTGCAAATAATGTTCCTGTGATCGTTTTATCCAAGCAAGGATTGCTTAATGTGCTGCCTCATTACTGCTTCAGCAAAACTTCAGCGCTGCAGCTCAAACAAACATCTGACACCACAGAGGGAAATGAATTAAAGCATACTCTGCTCTGCTCTGCTCTGCTCTGTTCTGCTCTGCACACACACTCACATGCACAGTTTTGTGAAAACATCTATACTCTTTTGGTTTCAATTTCTACCAAAAGAAAGTTTGAGTCAAGACCGCTGCTTCTCTTCCACCTGCTGCGCTGGAAAATTAAGTAAATGCAGAGGTATTAAAAAGTCAGTGGCGGGCCGAACATTTCACACCTCGGCCTTCAGTGATGTCCTACCACCTCTCGGAGGCTGTGAGCCGGGGGTACTGCTCGTAGTTAGTGATTTGAAAGTGGCGGACAAACCCTTTTCCCGGCTGTGATAGTCTCGCTAGCGTCGGGGTTGGCTGTTCTCTTCTCACGATGTCTATCTTTTCTTGAAAAGTTCGTCTTGAAAATGGCGTTGTAATGATATCTGCGACCACATCGATCTCTTCTCCTCCTTCAGCCGTTGTGGGTTGGAAAAAAACAGCTTGTAGAAATCTACACAAATTAGCTCGTTCAAAGTTTGCTAGCTCTGCCTCTCAATAGTGCGTATCCAATCAAAAGACGTGGACGTGCTGACGTTATCGTACGCCTGCTAACTCAAAATCTGATTGGTTAACGCCACAGTTTTGTCTCCGTTCACTTTAAGCGACAGGCGCCCGCACTGTTGCTTCTGAAGGCCTCAGGGCAGATCTCTTGGACCCTGGCAACACATGATGGCTGAAATATGATTGGATAAAAGCTCTAACATAAGGCCAGACCTCCAAATCTCCATCTGAGGCTGGAAGCAGCGCAACCAAGAGGAAAGCTATGAAATGTAATTATGAAATTTATATTCTGATGATGTTTAGGCCAGCAGAGAAGGCCTTGATGGGCGCCACTGTAAAAAGTATTGTTAAAAATGCCCAACTTTACAGTAGAAATAAACATGTCCCACAGTTCTGTTTGACATGTGATTCTCAGAAGGTTGTGTTCTCTTCCCTGGTTGAGGATCCCTTGTGCATTTGAATCCGGTGCAGGAATGGCGGACTCCGCCACAGTAGAAGAGTACAAATATACTTAACGGCTAGAGCAGAATAATGTCAGTCATAAAACATATGATGAATGTAAATGAGATTGGACATGATAACAATCTTAATTATCTTCATAATTAAGTTAAGTTTGACACATTATTGTGTCACATCGATGTGACTTCCGGTGATTTGAATGCATCATTTGAATGAATCATTAATTCAGTTGCACCAAATATTTAAAACGGATTATTACAAGAGCTGCACAAACACAATTACATTTAATTAATTACTTTAATGTAACACAACATACACATTTATTTTTATGATTCTCGTTTCTCACATATCTCTGCAACTGTTTGTCACAGTTTTAACCTCTCGGTTGCCAAAGTGTTGAGTTCTAGCCTCCTGTGACGGTGCGTAGTGTCAAGCGTGACCCTTTGAACATGAGGGACTTGTGTATTAGTTAAAGTGAAGGGGTTGAAGCATCTAATGCTGTCAGTGCAGCCGTCACTGCCATCGTGTATCATAAACTCTGCTTTATGTGCCGCCACAATTCATCCTCGTGTCTCTTTTGCTTGTCAAATAAGCTGAAGGATGAACTTCCTGCTCTTATTTAAAGGCTAAACGTCTGTTTTTACTGAACATATAACGTCACCTGCTGCAGCGCATTTGTAACCTTAATTAGCAGCTATATTGCATTTTTGATTAAATAAATTGAGATCAGAGTTAGGGATAGTATAGAGTCAGAGTTTAATCTAGTAAGTAATATCTTTCTACAGATTGTGATCTTGCACTCGTGTCTGGAAAGAAACATGGTTACTGCTCGGCCGGGACGGAACCAGAAACGTGCCGATTCCCAGGTGTGCATAACCATCTATAGCACATTTAATTGATTTGGAGATTTTATGAACACACACTGATGAAACCATGCGGTCATTCTCTCATGTTTGTTAATTGATATTTATGTCCAACATTTTGTCATAACACAAAGTTTACAAGACGTTTCTCAGGACATTTCCATTTTGACAAACAACCACGAAGATACAAACTCAGAAGTACATTAGCTTCAAAACGGCCAAACCAATTTAAGTGCTACTTACAGAATTTAACATTTTTTAAACGTTATTATTGGCCACGGTGCAGTGGAAACAGATGGGTGTTCAGTCTGCGACCAAAGGTGTGAAGACTTTCTGCTGACCTGACATCGATGGGGAACTCGTTCTACCATTTTGGAGCCAGAATATCAATATCTGGGTCCCGATTGGCCGATGCAGAGCGAAGTGAGCGAGCTGGGGTGTATCTGGACGGGCCTGACGCATTCACCAGCACTGTGTGCCACTGGTAGCCAGTGAAGGGAGCGGAGGACTCTCTAGTAGTTGCAGTAGTTAAAATGAATATGAGTATAGAAATGACAGAGTAGACCAATAACACGTTACTGTACAGGGGAATATAATGTCCCGTGCAGATCTCAGTTAATAATAGTGAGGAAACAATCACCAGTTCACCCTCTGTGGCCAACTCCTGCTTCCTGCTGCAGCGCTGCCGTATTGTTCTCAACAATGGAGGATAATGACAACAGAGCACAACAACCGTTGACTCTTTTCATCTCTGTTCAGCTTCACTCTCACTCTCTCTCATCTGAATTCTCTCTCGCCTCTCTTTCTGGCTAGTTATCTCTCTCTCTCTCTCTCTCTCTCTCTCTCTCTCTCGCTCGCTCGCTCGCTCGCTCGCACGCACGTACGCACACAATCAATCCTGGACCAGAGGGGGAAATGTGTGGTATTAAATTATTCAGACTCCTGGCAGAAAGTGTCGCCATCATTGAACACAAACGCAGCCTCCATTCACAAGTGTTTATTTATAGACTTTACGGGACCCGGTCCAAAGGCCATGGCTCAGACCATCAGTGTGTGTAAATAATTTGTTTTGACAAGTTTAAATGCTGCGGACTACGGATGCTGTGAGGGGTTGCTGTTGGTTGTCATCAGTAAACCACTACTACACTCATTTATATTTACATGTTCACATACTGTATAATGGAAACATTTAGCACATGTACTGTACGATAGTACAGTACATGTGCTAAATGTTTCCATTATGTGGAAATGTATTGTGTTATATTTAGGTTTATTCTATTTTTAGGGTGCTTTAAAAATATATATGACCAGGGACAACTAATGGAAATTACACCTCTAGGCTCTTTGATCTGTCAGATAAAATAATAAAAAAATCATTGATAAAAAATAAATTATTATAAGAATACAATTAAAAACATTTTTTTTTGAATATGTGTATATATTATTAATTAATTTTTTACCTTTTAAAAAAAATAAAAATAAATTAAGTGTAACATTTGAAAATATCAAATATTAATAAATAAAAAATATGGATATCAAAATAAATAACTAAGATGGACAGTATAATAAGAAAAGACTACTGTGGCTGTGATTACGATGCCTTTGTGTGCCTGCTGCTTTCTAATGGGTTTAATGCCAATCTTCATGATCATGTTATAGGAAGTTGTGGACTGTAGTGTGGCGCCACAAGCCAGCCAGTGTGTGTGTGTGTGTGTGCGTGTGTATGTGAACCTGCTTTACGTTGCAGAATGCAGTTGATTCAATGATGACAAACCTTCTAACAAAGGCCTGAGAACATGCACTGTTTCCCTTGAACCAGCCGGAGCTCTGACAGCATTATGTTTACCTTGCTCTCCATTCTCCTTTAATTTACGCTGAGATTTTCATCTCTTATAACCAGAGGACATTTTAATTTAGCTGTTAGAATTCAGCCTGAAGAGGACTGATGCTACTACAAGAAGAGAGTCCGCACAGTGCACATGTGTTGTGGTTCCTGTCACACAAAAACCATTTTACAGAATTTTGAAGGTTTTATTTAATACATTTATTGCAATATTTCTTTAAAATAATCTGAGTTTTTCCATTTGACTGGAAGGAAACCAGAGCACCTATTTTGTAATATTCATGACATGATTAATTCATTAAAATAACCTCTCCTGGACAAAAATGTTACAGTTACACAGAATATAAATGAAAGATGATGAATAATAAATTGATGAGTGGTCACTACTGTATAAAATCCAACATACCTGACTCAAAATGGCCGTAGATCCACGTTCTGCTGTCTGGATTCCGGTTGTTCTATTTGCTTCTCTTTTCTTTACCTTTCTGCAGTGTGTAAAAAGAAAGACGTTCAAGCTGAACGCTGCCACTAAGTATGTGTAACCCTCACACATGCAGACCCTCTATAGGTACTGTAGATACCTGGTCTATGATCCAATGCAGAAATGATACTGAAACATTAGAAGAGTTTTGCCCGGCAACAGCTAAAGAACCATATTCACCAACACTGGTTACCAATGGGCAGTGATGCACAGGCAGATCTTTTGGCAGCTTCTAAGAAGGAGACATCTTTCACTGAAATGCTGCCAACAGGGCATGTTGTCGATTCCATGGTCTGTGTAATCCGTCTAAACCCAACATTTTTAACAAAACTACCGAAGAGACAACTTATTGCTTCTGTGTTTTTCTTTGACAGAGAAGTTTGAGTGAGCAGCAAATGGGCTTTGTTGTTGCTAATGCTAGCTGAGTTGCTAATGCTAGCTGAGTTGCTAATGCTAGCTGAGTTGCTAATGCTAGCTGAGTTGCTAATGCTAGCTGAGTTGCTAGCTTTGGTATGTCATGGTATTGATATAAACCTGCATCTTCTTGTACTTTGTTGTTGCAAAACCACAAAGTTAATGTTGACTTCGATATGTTTTTCTGTGCTATGGCGCATTTTGCAACGTAGTTAAATTTCTTGACAACCATATTGATTATTTTTTAACATCTCTTTCTGGATTTGTTTCGGATGTGTGGTTAGCTGAAGCTCTGACTCCTGTATCGATGTTCTGATAACGTATCAGTTCATTTATATACTGCCCAAGCAAACACATTATATGCAACTCCAACTCATTGAATTTGATGGAAATCTCTGCGGTGCAGGAGAAATTGTCACCTTTCTTGAGGTTGATCTGTTTTTAACCCAATATGTCGTCTGAACGTGGACACTGTATCTTAGCAACGGGGGAAGGAAAAAAAGAAAGGGTGCGTTCAGAGTTGAAATGGTTCCTCACAGTACCGTACATCACAACGTGTGTTCCACCACAGATGGTCGGGCAGTGTGTGTCAGCAGGCAGCATATGTTTACGTGTCAGAGTGTGAATATCCGTGTGCCTGCTGGGGGGACGCCACAGTGTACAGGGGGGGGCCGGGGTTGTGCAGGACGCGTGCAGGACGCTGTCAGCACAGTGACGACGATCCACCAGTACGAGCTGCAGTTTGACAGCTGACATTCTCCAGAGTGCAGCCGACTGGACAGGATGCAGGATACCAGCCCCGGGCATGCTAAAGAGGCGTGAGCCTTCATTGTGTGTGTGTGTGTGTGTGTGTGTGTGTGTGTGTAAAATAGTGTATAAGGCGTGTGTGTGTGTGTGTGTGTGTGTGTGTAATAGTGTATAAGGCGTGTGTGTGTGTAAAATAGTGTATAAGGCGTGTGTGTGTGTGTGTGTGTGTGTAAAATAGTGTATAAGGCGTGTGTGTGTGTGTGTGTGTAAAATAGTGTATAAGGCGTGTGTGTGTGTGTAAAATAGTGTATAAGGTGTGTGTGTGTCTAAAATAGTGTGTAGTGTGTGTAAGATAGTGTGTAAGGTGTGTGTATAAAATAGTGTGTAAGATGTGTGTGTCTAAAATAGTGAGTGTGTACATGTGTACGTGTGTCTAAAATAGTGTGTAAGGTGTGTGTGTGTGTCTAAAATAGTGTATAAGGTGTGTGTGTGTCTAAAATAGTGTGTAAGGTGTGTATGTCTAAAATAGTGTGTAAGGTGTGTATGTCTAAAATAGTGTGTAAGGTGTGTATGTCTAAAATAGTGTGTAAGGTGTGTGTATGTGTGTGTAAGTTAGTGTAAAACGGTGGATGAGCACATTTTACATTCTTCAAAATAAAAGTCCTATTTTGTTATTTAAAAGCTTTTATTATGAAAATCTGGAAATGTTGGGTTTTCATCAGCAGTAACTCAACACGACTCCTGTACACAGCCGTACAGTTTATATCAGGGGGGTCAAACTCATGTTAGTTCAGGGGCCACATGCAGCCCTATTTGATCTCAAGTGGGCCGGAGCAGGAACATCACAGCATGACAACCTGTAAATAACAAGATTCTGAAAATATTCACATTTAATGAACTATCTTTTTACAAAACATTATGAACAACCTAAAAGTGCAATTTCAACAATATTATGCCTCAGTTCATCATTTAGTTGCATTACAACGTACAGATCAGTGTATCAGGCACAACACATTTAGTCACAGGTATCTGGAACAATATTTTACTTTATGATCAAAACAAATTGTCAAGATATAGAAATCATTTTAAAATTACATTCATTTCCACATCTGTGTAGTAATCCTGACACACCACACACATACAAATACAAACTAAAGTGGCAACTATGAAGGAAGAAGGTTAAGTTCTCCCCCTGCCTTGTAAATGTATAGATAGTGTGCAAACACGTGACAAAACTGTGTGCGACGCCATGTTGGTTGGATAACTAATCAACAATGCTGTCTAAAGCGAACAACAACAGCAATACAACTCCGACTTCTTCTAAGTATGTTGACTCTCTGGATCCTATGCAAAGGCAACATTCAGAGGAAAAGTCCAAATGTGCGGCCGTGACCCGTACACGCTGAAGCCGTCGGATTATATTGAGGATTTAGATTCATTACCGCCGATTGAATATCCGGATATTGTGAACTACCTTGTGCTACAAACGTCGTGGGCAACCAAGCGCACAGATGAAGGCATACAAGAGCTTAGATGCTTCTAATGTCTTTGTTTCTGGCTGGGTCGGTAGTCTTCTTACCAAACCACTGAAAGATGACCGGGTGCTCGTCCATGCCCGTGTAGATCACTCTCACAGAGCTCGAGATACACCGCTCAAGCCGTGGTTTGTGAGTGAGGTGAGGTCTTACAGTGTTCGGGTATATCATAAGCACAAATGTTTAACGTAAACATTGAAAACATAGCTTTAGCATGAGCTCTTACCAGATATAAAGTGTCAGTAGACAGTAACTCATCCCTCTTTTGTGGATCCGTTGTTTTTGATGATTTTAGGAAATCTAAAGAAGCGTTTCTCTGGGTCACGAGTAGCGTTATGACCACAATCATACACTGCGCACACGATTGGCATTTTCTTTCAATCTTAGACGTTTAAATACAAATAAAATTACGAAGCGTTGCAGCAACTCACACGTGAACGGGCACCGTCTTGGTTGTGTAGTCCAACCAACATGGCTGACTTACGGGTTGGGACGTAAGCGTGACGTCACATGCACACGATCTATACATGAAAATACATAAAGGTTGTGTCTCTTGGTACTGCAGCTGCTGACTGATTATATTTCACTGTTCAACTATCCTTACAGAAATATATAACGTGCAAAAGTGTGTGAAGCAGCATTTGACATTAAGTTACTTACGCACCGTTTGCTCCTGAAACTTTGCATCTTTTAGCGTCACAAGTGCATCAAATCCTGAGTAATATTTAAGTGCTTGTGTGTGAGCCTGGAGCGCAGCTTTGTTTTACTGATGCTCATTACAGAGAACAGTTGTTCACAAAGGTAGGTCGTCCCGAACATGCACAAAACCTTTGCAGCGAGGGCTGTCAATGTGGGGCGCCCTGGCAAGAGATGCTGATAAAAGGTGTCCAAACCCACCGAGGCAAATGTGTCCTTCAGATCTGAATCACACGGCAAGTTGGATGTTCTGCATCTCTGTTGCATAAACCGGCTGATTCATCCTGGTTCATTGTCCCTTTGTCTAACTCTGATCCCGTGTCAGCTCTGAGGAGATGCTTACAAGATGAAAGTGTGTCAGAGTGAGGGGGGGGGGGGGTCCCTGCAGTAATCCTGTTGGAGATCAAGTTGGTGATGTGGTGCTGTCATTCTGTAGAGATTTTCTTCTCTGGTCTTTTAAAATCGTTTCAACATGCCATAGATTACATTATTGAATTATTTCATTAAGTGTGTGTTCATGTCTGTCTGACACTTTTTAGGGGAAGTTTAGTATTAAAGTAAACATTTAATTTTACAGTTTGGCATAAATGCCAAACGTATGCTGGTTTCAGCGTCTTGAATGTATTGAGGATTTTATAATTTTATTAAGAACTTTAGTGCAAAATAACAGTTTTAAGTGATACAATTATGAATTTAAATAAATTATTAAATATTATTAAATAATAATACTTTTTATATATATTTTTTGAGTTTACAGAATAATATTTTTTATTTATTTAACTGGAGTCCAGTTTGTTAATCGACTTGGACTGAGTGACATAACAAGTAATATAAAGATATACAAAACATTTAAATGATATTCCCTCAAAATATTGTTATTATCAATTTAACCAACGTAATTAATCTGAATATATGATTTTATCTCTGATTCCATTTAAAGATAATAAACTATCATATTGAATTATTACCCAGTAAAACCAGGACTTCCTGTTTATTCTGTTAGTTTTACTAAACTTTGAGAAAAGATGCTGCATTTTGCCACTTACACTGTTTTATTATTAGTTTCATTGAAATATGAAAGAAACGAGACTTCACAACTGTGACAGCAGCAGTGGGAGAAGATCACATGACCACCAGACCATAAACATGAACCAAATCCCTCCGCACAACTCAAAGACTCGAGGCAGTCGATCCTGAACAAACACTAAGTGAACTTTAGAGATGTGACTTCATGTCACTCAACAATAAATGGATGTTTTCACACTTTTGTTCTAGAAATGAGGTTTCAGTTGTGTGTGTGTGTGTGATTGTGTGTGATTGTGTGTGTGTGTGTGTGTGTGTGTGTGTGTGTGTGTGTGTGTGTGTGTGTGTGATTGTGTTGTTTTCAGCTGAAGGGAATGTTTCTGTGAAAATGATGATTTTGTGAGTTGGCAGTGTCCCTCAGTGTGGAGACAAATGTATTTTCAGATGGCAGCCAATGCCTGAACCCCAGCAGTGGGATGAGTGTGGCCTTATCATCGCTGGCCAAGAAGCCCCTGGATCCCCTGGCTCATCACCCAGCAGCAGATTACCTTCTCCCTGAATCTCTTCATTGTTTTCTATTACACTGAGGCAGCTGCACTGATAAAAGTGGTGGGAATTTTAAACTCACTTCAGTGTCCTAGCGTCTACAACACTATAGATTTTAGTGATGTGTATGGAGACCGATAAGTGGAGTAACCAAAGCTGCTCTTAATAAGACGCTGAAGCACAAAGATCAATGCTCTGTTGCTTGTGGCGGGTCTGAAACAGAAAGGCAATTTCCCCATGTTGATCAATATATAAGATCCCACAGTTATTTAGAGATATCGTCTTTGAAATGACCTCTGAGGGATCGTTTAATGTCGAGTATCTGCCATTTTTATATCTATATTCACCTGAATACTGCAGCTGCACCTGAGGCTAAAGCAGGCCAACGCTTGGCCCATCCACCCACGTCGGCCTCCTCCCTAAAAGGTCTCACCTTTTTGCTTTTAGAGACAAAAAAAGTACTAATTTTTAATTTACACGACCGTGAAGAGGACCACGATTGTTTTTTAGACGTGTATTTAACATATTTGCAGGGGCTGTATGTGTATGTGAGTTTTAACATTTGGGTAATATTGTTTGTGCTGCAACAAAGAATGAATTAGTCAAACGTAATCCTTAACAAATGTGATTTCAGCTAATAAAATGTGAGGATTTGCTGCTTTTCTCCGTCTGATCTCCCTGTTAGTTGAATACGTTCATGTTTTTAAACATCACGTGTGCTCGGGGAGCTTGTGTCGGGGCGGTTTGCACAACAAACTGCACTCGTGAACGCCGGAGTGGAGCGTTTTACTTTTTACAGTGCAGGCTGAGCTGCCGGTGCTTCTCTGTGCGATTAGCTCCGTTTGTCATAAGACAGTGAGAGAGCGACGAGAATGAGGCTCTCACAAGTGTCCCAGATTAATGGATTATAGATGAATGAGCTTTTTTTTTTTTCCTCACTTGGTGATAAATGAAACTCTTTATTCACTTATTCCACAGCTCAGTCTTTCTCCGTCACACGTCGTCTTTACCCTTGTGCCTCACACTTTCTTCAGCAGGATAGAAATTGGATTTTTAATCTCGTTCTATGGAGTGCGGTCTGTCTGCTCTTCACACACTTCCAAACATATTGCATCAGGAAAGGTCGCAGCCTCTAGGTTGACACCAACGTTGAGTTTGGTGTCCCACGACTTCTCACTTCCCCCCCCCCCCCACCACCTCACTCTCAAAAGCACTCAACTGTCACCTCGTCTCTTTGCGCTCTTATACTTGAGAGACACCTGTCTGTCAGAGGGAAGTAATATTCTGTTCTTACTGACGTGCAAATGTACTGAACATGAGCTCAGCTTCAAGCTGGGAAAGCAGATTTACCGGATTTAAATAATTTCCTTGTAAACCAGGGCTGCAACTAACACTTTTCATTATTGTTAAATGGTTTTTTTTTCATTTATTGATGAATTGATTTGTATAAAATGTCCGAAAATAGTCCGAAAATGTGCAGAACCACAAGGTTTATAGTTCAGTGATATAAAACAGAACACATTAGATGCACATTAATAGTTCCAGCTCTACTGTGCACAGATGCAACTAATTCACACACTTGTATTTACAACATAACCTTAAATGGACAAGAAGTGCTTTACTGCGCAGGATGCCGGTCCGAGAGTAGACATGTTGTTGTAGTGATCCATCGCACTGTAAAGAAATCCTGGACACTGCTGCGTCACAAAGGAGATGCTTCATGAGTGGAAGCAGAAAGACTTGTTCTGTCAAATATGTCGTCTTAAAAAGTGCTTCAGGGCCTTGTAATGTCCACTCTAAGGGACTCTGAAACATATTACACACACACACGCACGTACATCTGTGTGTGTGTGTGTGTGTGTGTGTGTGTGTGTGGGGGTCGCGGGGGGGAATTGCCACTCTCCGGCTTCAGTAGATCAGCAGCGCTGAAGCTCCCACGGAGAAATTGCTGCATTTAGCTGACAGGGCGATCAGCGAGATTGGCCAAAATGACAAGACGAATGTGCGGCCATTGTTATTCCATTGGGACACACAAGTCGTCCTCACAGGGACCAGCCGTAGAGGAGTCTGTCTTTCTTTGATGATAAACAAAAGAAAACATCATGTTAGGACAAGAAGAATATAAAACACATGTTTACAAAAACTATTTATTGCAACTTTATTTTCTCGGCTCCAGCCTTTGGTTCCATCCGCTGTGATAACATTTTACTTTTAATTACACAGAATAAAAACATATTCACAGTGAAATTAAACATCAAAAAGCACATTTGTTGGGGATTACAGCACAATAAACAAACAAACAAAAACCTTGTTGTAAACATCATCACACTCAACACGAGGGATTATAAACCGTATTACGTGCACGTGTTTTACCTCCAAATAAAGTGATCGCTAATGTCGCTAAAGGCCCTGTCACGCAGCTCCGTATGACAGAAACATGCCGGCATATATGAAAAGTAGCTAAAAATACGTCCAACTTTTCCACAGCGGTGTTGTAGCTGACGTATACATAACGAATACATAACGAATTATTATACGTATGTCAAACATTGATAGCGTATCACTTACTTATTTAAAACGTATCAGAGCGTCTGGACAACGCAGCTGGAAAAGTGCCATCTGCTTCACTGTCATGCTGATGCTGGAGAACAGCTAACATGCTGAACGCTAGCTGTACGTAGAAACACGTTTAATAAGTTACTCCGTCGTCAGGCATCATCTTAACATCGGGTAGGAATAGGTTATCCACTCGTTATCAATACATTGGCTGTAGGGTTCACCGTCAGCCGACGTAGCCTATATCTAACGTACCTCTAACGTAGTCACGTAGGTATTCACGTACTATATTTACGTAGGTAAATATTCACGTACTGTATTTACGTAGGTAAGTATTCACGTACTATATTTACGTAGGTAAATATTCACGTACTGTATTTACGTAGGTAAGTATTCACGTACTGTATTTACGTAGGTAAGTATTCACGTACTGTATTTACGTAGGTAAGTATTCACGTACTATATTTACGTAGGTAAATATTCACGTACTATATTTACGTAGGTAAGTATTCACGTACTGTATTTACGTAGGTAAATATTCACGTACTATATTTACGTAGGTAAATCTTCACGTACGTATTTCGTACTCACGTATGTCTAACGTAACGTAACGTCTGCATATCTTATGAAGCACACGTCGGGTACGTCCGGTAATTTTGAACATGTTCAAAACATCAGCGTTCAACAACGCACCCCAGCGTAACACCGCCTGCTCTTAACGAATACTACTTATACCTTACCTTATATCAACGTACACCAGCGTGTTGCCGATATTTTGTATACGGCATATTTTTGTATACGTTATGCATTCGTTGAGTATTCGTCTGATACATTTTGTATAAGTAAGTGATGCGCTATCAATACGTTAGACATGTGCATCTGAATATGTTAATTTTTCCGATCCGATGAAAAGTTGGACCGGCATACGTTACTGTCATACGGAGATGTGTGACACGGCCTTAAAGGGCTGAGTTGTTGACAACCTCTAGGATATTTTGACTTCATCTTTCTCACTTCATTGGACGAAAAAAAAGTTAAAATTCACTATCTTACGTTGGGTTACAGCTGGAACTTTATATATATGTATATGTATATGTGTATATGTATATATATGTATATATATATATATATATATATATATATATATATATATATATATATATATATATATATATATATATATATATATATATATATATATACAGCAACGTCCTCTCACAGCAAACTGAGGACTTTAGGAGCAGTAGTCTATTGTTTGTAAGTATGTTAACGTTTGTATTTCTCTTCAGCTTTTATCGTCTGTGCCGTGACCCTGCACAGTGGGACTGAGAAATGCAAAAAGTAATATCATTTTAATATTTCACTCTGTTGTTTACAGTCATTCATCCCCTGTTCTGCCTCCTGTGAGAGAAGCATACTCTAAGTGGAGCAGACGAGCATTAGGGATGAAGTGCACGTTAAAACAATGCTCCTCTATCCTCCCCATGCATGCATTCAGCAGAGAGGGACTTAGCTCACTGAAGATTCATTTCAAATTGTGTAACATTATTTTCTTAGCCTTGCACCCGTAATAATAGCTCTCTGAAAGAGTGTGGGAAGTAATGTGTTTGAGCCTTTGATCGTCTTACAGGCTGAGACTGATTTCTTTCTTTTGCGTCGGGTCAAGCAAGGAGGGTTTCTTTTGCCAAAGCAGATGTACTGTATGAGAAAACATGAGCAAGTTTGTCTTATTTCTCATGTTTAATTAGTTGATAAGAGTTTAAAAATGGTTTTACTCTGTGAAGTGACATCTGAGTTCTGAAATAATTAGACGATTATCCAGTAAGTTAATCAACAGAACAGTTTTGGACTGTTGGTCCGGCAAAACAAGCAATTTAAAGACATAATTTTGGGCTCTGGGAGCTTTTAATCTGCACTTTTATTGTGTGTGTATATAATATTTTCTGACATTTCATTGACACAATGAGTGCTTGATCATTGTTTCCCGCTGTATCCGCTCAAGTTCAGACATAATGGACGTTTTCTCCCTTGTGAAGTCTGCAGAGGTGATGTTATTTAGAAGCTGATCTGGTGAGAGATAATTATATTTCACTTTTTGTGAACTCATGGCAGGTAATTTCATGTTACACACCAAGACGCTTGGTTTGCATTAAGTGCCTCCAGTGTGCTTTCAACTCTGACAAATTGCTTTAGTTACCGGTGTGCTCAGTCGTGGCGTGATGAAATATGAGCAATAAGTCGGCGCTGCCTCTTGTGATGATTGTTGCTGCAAAGTGTCCTCGACTATGTTGGTAGTGAGTTAACACCGACGTCTCACAGGGTGCCATGTTTTCTGCTTTATGTGCTGTTTGAGTTACAACTTGTGTTAGTTGGCCGCGGTAATTTACAGTTTTTACATTCAATTTTGTAAATGTTTCAGGAAAGTTGCAACTAAATGTATTAAAAGCTAGTTAGAGCTGGTGTTGGGAAATCAAAAGGGTTATAATTCAAACATTCACTACATTTCAAAAGATGCATCATGATACAGTTATAATTTACCTTCGCAAAGTACAATTGTTGCATGGAATAGTGCTTGAACACATCATAATAGTAACTCAATGCAACAAGCGCTAACGCTATCTGTTAACTCCGTTACTTAGCCTTCCAGGTGAGCTACCGGCTAGCTCCTGCAGGTGACTGACGTCCTGTCACTGAATTCGGGCTGCAAAATGATCGTTGCAGCCGCTTAAGATTTAATGACATTTTCTAAACATAAACAGCATTTGTAATAGTTGAGCCATTGGTGGGAAAAGTGTATTAGCTACTGGATCTGGTAGAACCTTCACATTAAAAGAGAATTAGTGCAGGGTAATAAGAAAACAAGCAGGAACGAGATGGAGGAGACGCACAACAGACGATGACAGTGACTGTGCGCAGGGTCTGATTAGACTTTGTGAATCCTGCAGTGCTGCGCTGCGCCACGTGCCACTGATCATTAATATGTACTGTGGAGCTACGTGACAAAAGGCCATTGCCAAGGCAATTTCATTTCCTAAGCAGAGCCTCGGAGGAGTTCATTTCAAATGCCCTCAAACCACGACTCAGTCTGAATTGCATGTGGAGGGAGAAAGCGGCATGATTGAGGAAAAAAAAAACCCATTTCAGACTTGCCACCAGATAAAAGGCAGAAATGACACGCCAACACTGAAAATATAAAATGCCACCAATACATGATTCCCCTCCAGTGTAGTGCTCGATCTTTGTAAACCTCAAGCTTTCCCTTCGATGGTGGAGTTCGTCCAGCCTCTGGCATCGGGCACGGGGGGGGGGGGGGCAAGAACAAGGGCCGCACAGCATTAGCTCCACTCCACTTGTTGCATTTTAACTAAGCAGACATGCCGCTCACATGGTTAGTGAAGGCTGGAGCTTCTGTGGACAGTGATATGGAATGAAAATAAGTTGTTTGTCCTTTTTAGAGGAGCAGCTGAGAGATGATTTGCCGTTACTAAACTTTAGATTAACGTTTGAGGTCTGTATAAGAGGATACGTCAAGATCTCTTTGGTCTGAGGTCGCTGTTTGTGGAGATAAACACTCAAAGTTGCCTTTTAACATCTAAAAATCAGATGTAATTACTCATTATGCATCTTAAATGTGTAGAAAAAGAATTGTTCAACATTTTGGCTAACTGCTAGCTTCAGCTTCATATTTCACAGACATGCAGCGTATGAGAATGATATCTATCTTCAATGCAAAAAGGTGAGTCTTGATGTATACATGGAAAAACAGCCATCCTGCCAAAATAGCAAAAACAAACCTCCCAACTACTTTTAAATTGCCTTTTTTAACATCCTGTATGTATCTTTTTATTTAGAAAAGCTAGAGGCCAGACCAGTGTTTGGGTTAAACTCTGAGATCCTGTTAATTGAATATATATTGACCTTCTCATCTAACTCCCATACGGCTGCAAACAAGAGCACTTTAGTGTTTTAGCCTAATTCAGATATTTAAAGGATTCGGTCTACATTTACACTACATCTACACTACATTTATCAGCAGTACACTCAATAAGCTGCAGACCTGAGCCTGACATCCTCACTAGTTAGCCTCGCTGACTTTGTTATTATTACACTGCGTCGAGGACAGAATAGTTATCTGGTCTGGTGATCGATTATGTGAAAGGCCATCGAATGTCACCAGAATCAATAGGTCTCCAAAACCGACAGTTTTCCTGCTGGAAGAGTCGGTGTCGTCCATGACAAGTAACACCATGTTGCCAAGATATACTGGTCATAAGCCTCTTTTGTGATACATTTTTAGCCCATCCCGCGTTGAGCTTAAGCCAACTTCTGATCGTTTTAATGAACTGCAGGGACTCTGAGCGTGTGCAGTTTGAAAAGGACTTGGCTGGTTCAGAAGGGAGCAGGACACAAAGACAGAGAGTGAGTCTGTGGCATTTAATTACCTTGATATGGTGGGCGAACAATGTGCTGGATCAGTCGCTGCTCTTCCTGCTGCTGATAAGCCACCTTGCCTGAAACACAGGTCAAGAGCAGAGGTTGACACACACACTGTAAAATTAGCTGCAATTTAAATGTGTATTTTTAGTGAAACCTGTCAAACCACCAGCTTTTAGCTTTTTCTGTCTGATATGCAGCAGCAAAGAAAAATTTCCCACCTGTCACACCAGTCAGAGTGCTTTTTCTTTTTTCTCTCCCCAAGACGCAGGTGGGGGGTCTTTTTTTTTTTTTGCTGCCTGTGTGAGTGCACCAGAGGAAAAAGCAAACCAAAATGTCTTTTTAGTAAAAGGTCAGAGTGGGCTTTTCTCGCTCCCAGTGGATCCGCCATCTCACTCAGGAATAACGGAAACAACAAACACTCTTGCTCGGATGACTCACCAGGCTTTAAAAGGAGATTAAATTCCTGTTTTCCCTCCTTCCTCCCCTCCCTCTGCGCAGTAGGCAAGTAATGGTGCTATCTCCCTGCTGATCAGGGTCGGGGACATTGTCTTGAATGTCCTGAGCTGAGGCCGTCATCTGTGCAGAGGGAGCAATATATATAGAGTATGCAGTATGAGCAGTGTTCAAGGAAACCCTGCCATTACTTTCTTTCCTTCTCTGCAATGTGTTCTTAAAAAGAGCATTGTGTTGCACTGAGCAGCAGGGTCGTTTTTGTTATGGGAGCCATATGGGGAGTCTAAGGGGTGACGGCAGATACACTGAAAGACTTGTATCGAAGCCAAAACATAAAACAACGAGTTATCATCTCAGCCCATCGCTTCTGGTCCACAACTGATGACCCCACCCTCGAGACGGAGCATCTTTGCAAGCCTGAAGCCTCCACAGATCCCCTGCAGATTGCTTATTTCACGGCCCATGTGTACGATTTCACTGAGGCCCTCGGGAGCGGTGGGTCTAATGTTAAATGCAGCCGGCTCCTCCGTCTTCTGCTTAATGCTGCCCGCTCTCTGCCTCCATCCCTTCTCTCAACACAGCCCAGAGATGCACACTGTTAATAGCACAAACAGCTAACAGCGCTAGAATCAAAATCATTAGATCGACGTTTAAAAAAGCAGCAGAAGCTGTCAGCGGGTGGAAGAAAGTAAGAAGTAGCTCTGAAGCTATTTCGGGCCTTTTGACCACTCGTGTACAAGAGAGAGTTTAGTGCACAAACAAACTGCAGTAATAAAGTCGATTCATATTCTGCAACAATACTTTGACATATCCTTACAGGCACTTCTCTTAACTAGAGAAGCTGCACAAATAAAGAGCGAATAAAGATGTGTAGCAGACATGTTTACTGACATTGGGCTTTGAGTACGGAGAGATTGGAAACAGATGTTGCAGGAGGACTGACAGTTGTTAATATGTGCAAATTCATCTTTGCACTTTCGGGGGTTGAACTAACACACATGTGCAATCATATGTGTTGGAGCGGAGGGAAATGAGGAAGGACTGCTGAAAGCAAGAAAACAAAATGGGACGAGATTGTTGAGACGACAGGGAGCTGAGAGAGAATGAAGAGGGACTGATTACAAACAAGGGAGCAAGAAAGAGACGAGCTGAACACAGTCAGAGATGGGAGAGAAACACGTTACCAAGTGGATCCTTCTCCCTCGTGAGGAGAGGAAGACATTATGTCACCATAATGTTTCTGTTCTGTGGAGTGTAAACCGAAGCAGAGGAAAAGAAACTCCATCACATTTGTCCATTTTCACTGAAATGTAAGTTTTTAGTTCATGTAAATAAGACTCTTCCCACCACAGACGGGTCTTAAAGGTCAGCACTATTACAGCTGTTTACACTGGCCTCTTCTCATCAGCCAGCCTCGTCGTCGTTCCCTCATCAGCACCCGTTTCAAAATGACTCTCTTGATTGTGATTGTTCTTTATGCTCTTTTAAGCTCATTCAGACTCTTATTGGATGGTTCTCGTGACAACTTGCACTGTGAGGTGTCGAGAATTCAGTGTCTATCAGAGAAACTTCCTCTTGTTCCCGTGGTAACACAGTCTATTTGATCTCAAGTTTTTCAAAAATACACATTTACACATTCAATGTTAAACCAGTAATAATTCACCATTAAAAGGCTAAAGTAAAGAGATATAAAATATCACCATTAAAAGACTAAAGTAAAGAGATATAAAATATCACTATTAAAAGACTAAAGTAAAGAGATATAAAATATCACCATTAAAAGGCTAAAGTGAAGAGATATAAAATATCACCATTAAAAGACTAAAGTAAAGATATATAAAATATCACTATTAAAAGGCTAAAGTGAAGAGATATAAAATATCACCATTAAAAGACTAAAGTAAAGAGATATAAAATATCACCATTAAAAGACTAAAGTAAAGAGATATAAAATATCACCATTAAAAGGCTAAAGTGAAGAGATATAAAATATCACCATTAAAAGGCTAAAGTGAAGAGATATAAAATATCACCATTAAAAGACTAAAGTAAAGATATATAAAATATCACTATTAAAAGGCTAAAGTTAAAGAGATAGAAAATATCACCATTAAAAGGCTAAAGTTAAAGAGATATAAAATATCACTATTAAAAGGCTAAAGTGAAGAGATATAAAATATCAACATTAAAAGACTAAAGTAAAGATATATAAAATATCACTATTAAAAGGCTAAAGTTAAAGAGATAGAAAATATCACCATTAAAAGGCTAAAGTTAAAGAGATATAAAATATCACCATTAAAAGGCTAAAGTGAAGAGATATAAAATATCACTATTAAAAGATAAAAAGTAAAAAGATATGTTTTAGCTTACTTGTGAAGATTGGACGTATTGGATGGTTCTTAGTGACAACTTGCACTGTGAGGTGTCGAGAATTCAGTGTCAAGAAACATCCAAGTCGGGGACAAATGACGGCGGTCCATGAGATGACTGCAGGCTGCTTTAAAAACATTGAATTAGTAAATGTATTACCAAATTTGATAACATTTCTAAAAGGGTTTCATCTAGTATTTGCTGACCATCATCCGTTTACATGGCCACATTTTAATCACAGTATTACTATAACATCACTTTGAAATTGTCCAATGCTACTAAACAGATCTTTGACGGGCACACTAAGATTAAACCATTTTACAAACATTTTAATACATTAGAAAAGTAGCAGGCAAACTGTGTGCTAGTTAAATGAGATTCATCTCTGCATCTTAATCCTCAAAGTTGACAGTTCATATAAAATAAAAGAAGTAATCATCACAGATTTGACTCGGCAAAACGCCCTGAAACCTCTGAACGACTGTGACGGAGGATACGGAACATTAATCCTGCAAAGTCTTAATACATTTTTAAAGTTCTATAAGTGTTATTTCACGGGTGTAAATATGCACAAAACACCAGGAGTCTCAGCATGTCTGCACATAATTCCTCTGTCTGCATGTCTAACATGTTCACTGACTGCTTGCGTATCTCTTGTGTTGGTTGTCCTATGGTTGTGCATCTCAATTAATGTCCTGCGGTGCTTCTCCGGCTGTCTTTGTAACGTCTGTACCTTGTGGGGATTAGTCTTTGCTTCTTAGTTAATCAACTGTTGCTATGCGGTGCAAAATCTATTAATTAGACTAATTGTCTTGCACTTTAAATGAACAATTGACAGAACTCAGTAAAACCACTCTGAGCTTCTGACTTGTACCAGTCGAATAGATCTGTTGAAATAAAGCTAAAGCGTGATTTTAACAAAACAAAAATGTTGTGAATACTCAGTCAAAGTGCTTCTTCCTGTTGGCTGCACACGATCCAGTAATCTGTTGGGTAGTTTTCAGAGCAGAAATGCAAAGTGCACCATGTGACCCGTGCAGTGTGATGCATGTAAACCTTCAGAGCCGTGAGTGGACGGGTCAGGCTCAGCGTAAATTAGTTAATTTCCACCCCTGCCTCCGAGGCAGCGATGTAATCTGAGCATATGCTTCGTTTTACCATTAACTGTAATTGGCTTCTAGTTTCCTATCGAGCAGCTTGTGGTGACAAACATTCTTTCGCCGGGAGCAACTGAGACAGATGCTCCCGGTCTCTCATTCTCCCTCTGCATCTGCCGGTCTCTGCTGTCTGTGATCCCATTCTGCGTCTCTCTCTCTCTTAAATCTTGTTACGCTAGTCATTCTCTGTATGTGGAGCGGATCGTACACTGTGCTGTGTTTATGAGGCCAAACATTTGTCACACTGTGAGACTTTGATTTGAACTGTTTTGTGGGTCTGATAGATTGTGCCCTTTGTTCTGCAGGAGCTCCCTGCATGTATTAATCAGAACAACTCGAATGATTGGCAGGAGGTGCATCGTCAGGCCTTATCTTATTATTACAATGTTACTCACCTGTCCACCAAAAGCTATGTGAGCAGTAACTTTCTGAAGTCTGGTTCCAGTCTTTATGCTAAGCTAAGCTAACCTGCTGCTGGTTTTAGCTTCATATTTAGCATTCAGAAGTGGTATCTTCTCACTCTCAGCAAGAAAAGCTAATAAGCATATTTCCAAAGTGTGAAACTATTGCTTTAATCAAACGATGATCTTTCCCTTTTACGTTGAACAAAGTGATATAAACATAAGTCGGGATGCAGAACGCAAGCCGATGCTCTTCGTATGCTCAACCAGCCCTGATCTCCTCACACACTCCTGTGTGTGTGTGTGTGTGTGTGTGTGTGTGTGTGTGCTGCAGCTGAAGTTAAACCATAACACACTCTGGTTTGAAGATCAGTCAATAAGTGTGATCACACTTTTCTCAAGAACTAATAGAACAGAATGCAGCCTCTCCTCGTGGAGCACAAACTAACTGCACATCAGTTTCTGCTCCCCAGCTAAATGCTCACACAATTGATGAGTCAGCCACGATACAGAAATAGGCCACGTCTTCTTCTTTTTCTTTCTCTCTTTGCGTCACACATCTAAGATTCATGCGCTGCACGTTGCAAGCGAGACACAAACTGAGCCGCCGTCATCACAGTAGAGAATGGAGAGGCTTTATGAACCCTGATGCTGTGTGCTTTATCACCGACCTGGTGTTACAGCTTCATTGGTGTTTGTAAATAGGCCTCTACAATTATCAGCTGTACATAAAAAATAATAATGACTGTATGTCCACACTGAAGTCTGGCTCCTTATAGTTTGGTTGACTTTATAAAAATGATTTTTAACAAGCGGGAGCTCTAATTCACTCCAGTTATTGAAATGTAGGCAATATGAATAACATCTACTATCAAGGTATATGATTTTAAAATTCATTAAAGTGATACAAATAAATATAAGAATACAATAAACTGTGAAAAGTGCAAATACCAGCTTTAAAATCTGATTTTAGCATTGATATAAAATGTATTTATATTCCCTTGATGCAAGTATTTGTTCTTAAACCAAAGTATTGATACATGTGCCTGATGAAAAGTTATTACAGTATCGTGTGTGTGTGTGTGTGTGTGTGTGTGTGTGTGTGTGTGTGTGTGTGTGTGTGTGTGTGTGTGTGTGTGTGTGTGTGTGTGTGTGTGTAGCACAGTGATGCTATTGTGAGCATGAGAAAAGGAAAAACACATAAAACCTCCTAAAAGTTCTTATTTATTCTCCCAAAATCACGATTCATAATTCTTTTTTAAATCCAATTCCTTTATTTTTCTTCTACTTCCTGTTTCAGTTATTCTAACACAATTATTAAAAAAGGTGGGGGGGAAATATACACACATTACTTCAGCCTTCAATTATCAAGGCCAGATGGAGATAATTGCATTAAGGTGGTCAGATAAACTGTTTTCCTCAGACAGCGGCAGCATTTAGAGTTTCCATTAGGGTCACCTTTCCCACATCACCGAGCTGATGTTGATGGAGCTCTGGCATCAAATGAAAGCTGAAGGGGAAAGAAAGAGAGCGAGAGGGTCCCAGGGGGGAGGCGCAGAGATATGTCAATTTCCTAACGTGCTTTTGCTAAAGTTTGACATATGAATTATGCATTTCCTATAACATAGATTTGGATTAACATTAGACTGATGGAGCTGTTACACAGAAGCAGCATGAAGGATGCAGCGCTGTGATTAGCAGACGTTCATACGGTCCTGATGTCTGTTTGTCTCGTCACTCCTCTATCTCCCTCTACGCCCTTCTTCCCTTTCATCTTACAACCTGTCATCTTTGCCAGTCCCTAATTACAGCAGTTAATTAAACAGCATTTCCAGAGACCTAATTGATTCGAGCTGCGTTGACCTTACATAATTTGCGTCAAAAGACATGAGGCGAAAATCTGTTTTCTGCACAGCCCACCGCTGTTTTTCCGCCTCAACCATTCCCCGTGCGTTTAAACTTCTACAGTAAATGCAAATCTCACACAGCCCTGTAAACAGACACTGACATTATGCATACATAATGCAGCCAGGGTACAAATATAGCCATCGCTATTTGCAAAATTCACTTGCAGTCGGTCGTAATCCAGGCTAACATGATTTACTGCTACACACGCCAACAGAACCAGAGGGAATCATGTGAGTCAACGTCAATACAGATACAAGCAGACACAGAAGCTCCCTTTGTAACAACAAGCAGGTACAACACTGTGTGTGTGTGTGTGTGTGTGTGTGTGTGTGTGTGTGTGTGTGTGTGTGTCCAGGGGAGACTCCGCTATCAGTATTTCACTCACCTAGCAACACGAGACGGAGGCCTATTTATTTGTGGGTGATGCTAATGTATGGCTTTGACTGGCTCCCCTTTGACACACACACACACTCACTCACTCACTCACACTCACACTCACACACACACACACACACACACTCACACACAAACACACAGAGTCATTTATAGAACAGATGTCAGGTAGGTTACACTGCTGGTGCCCTGTTTCCTTTATTCCTCCTGAAACAAGATACAATATTGTCGGCACACGACGCCACACCAAAACCAGCATCCATACCGGCCTCACTTCGGGTTAAGTGTCTTTGATATTTGATATTTGGTTTAACTTTATGATTTAATCTTTTCAATTTACAGAAATAGCATTTTTGCCCATCACAAGTTCCCGGAGCCCAAATATCTTGTTTCGTCCGACCAACAATCCAGAATCAATACGTCGGTTTAAACCATTTAAATTGATATAAAACAGCAAATTATCTCATTTGAAAAGCCGGATAAATTATCTTTTTTTAAATGACGATTAATAGTTTATCTGTATTGTTGTACATTAACTTTCCTTTATTCAATTATTCATCGTTGCAGCACTAGACGCATGGTGCAAGGGCACAATATGTTGCAGTCGACTCGCAGTGAACCCTGAACATCTGCCAAGCAAACCAAAGGCTAAAACATGGCCGTGAGAAACTGAACGGTCTATTGTGAACATACAGAGACAACAGATTTGTAATGTAATGTGAGCCAGTGTTCTCTTCCGTTCACCGTAGTTCTCTAACCTCGTTGTTAATCCTGAGCTGGTCTTCATCAGTCATTAGTTAATCATCGGTCTTCTTGGGTTGACTGGACAATTAAAATGCCGTCTGATTAAATGTTAAGTAACCTCTACTCATTACTCTGAAGAGGTATTAGATATTCCGTCTCTCACAAGGTCTTCAGCTCTCGGGGTTATAAAGGCCCAGCATGAGATGAATAGTTTGCTGGTATTGATTTTACAAAGTGACTTAACAGGAACCAGTTAGTTGTCACGTTTACACAAAGTGCCCGTTAGCCATTAATACGGTTCACTAATTCAACACCTTTCCTTCCACAATGTACTCATGGGACGCGTCATGACTAAACTCAATCTGGAGAAATTAAAACGTGATGATAACTTTACATACAGAGTTTATTTAGCCGACGCTTTTGTCCAAAACGACACAATAAGTGCAAACAGTCACGAGGATACAACTCCGAACAGCAAGAATCTTGCAGGTACGTTTGCTTCAAGTAGATGCAATCCTTTAAAGAGCCTACGAAAGGATATCTCGTCAGTGTTATTGACCTTGGTATATGATAGAGGTTGCATATCTATTGTGAAATGTGCCATATATATATTTTTATTATTGATGTATTCGTAATAAATCACGATCATAACAGCATAAAAATGACTTCCGCTAACAACAATCGATCGCTGCGCCGAGAGCATCCACTTCGGCAATGTTCGGGCGATGACGTCACAAGTATAATACAGCTGCCGCCAGTGTTCGTCTGCATTACAGCCGCCGCCAGTGTTCGTCTGCGTTGAAGCGTCCAGCAAAGACTGCTGTCAATTATTACGAGACAGAATGGACAACAATCGATCGTCAAGGATAATTGTGAAGTGATGTGTTGTGTGGGGATGTGGGGCCGTCTCCAAATCTAACTTTCTGTGGCCAAAAGATAATAAAATGTCGTGTTTATGGACAAGACAAGTGCGTCGATGAAACCGACTATTTGTGGGCAGCACTTTGAGAGATCGTGTTTCGAACAAACTATGCTCGCCAAGGAAATGAGATTCAAAAAGAATTTAAAACTGAACGCAGAATGCTGTGCCTACAATACTGCCGAGACCCCAGCCAGCACAAGCCAGCACGCCGACTCAAACACGTCCGCCGGTGCAGAGTCCTCCACCAGAGAGACGACCAAATGCATTCACCAGAAGGGAGAGAGCGAAGGTACGCCGTGCTACTGTTTACTGTATTTATTGTTTCAAGCATAAAGCCATCATCGGCTCTAGACCTACTGTATGTAACGAGTTTACACCAGGCCCTAGCTGATATCTGTGTTATTGTTTGTAGTATTAATAACTTTAGCTAATTACACTTCATTAGCTTAATTAAGTATAGATTCAATGTTTATAACAGGCTTCCCCATTTTATTCTGTAGTTTGAAGTAAAAGCGTGAGTCTATTTAACGTTTAACGATCACCGTATTATTACAGAGGTGTTGAAACATTAGGTGAATGAAGCCACTGACAGAACTGAGGATACCTGTATGATCAGCGACCATCTATTGGACATCCACACTGGGGAGGAAGCTGTGTGTAAGCAGTAAGTATACAGACTGTACGTCATCTGTACATTACAGTTGTAGTACCAGTAGACCTGCACATGACGTGTTAAAAACACAATCACCACATGCATGTACATAATTCATATATTTGTTTAATTTGATATCATTGCTCTCTCAATCACTTCAACCACATCTTTTATTATGAATGTTATTAGATATGTTCTTTACGCAGACATGTATAAACATGCAACACAGGTTCAAGCTGGTTTGAAAGATTTATTAGTAAAGTTGTGTTTTGTACATTTCAGACATGTCAGAAAGAAAGTGCTGCGCAGACGGATCCCCCTCCACGGACACACCACAAGTCCATGCAGGCGACCACGTGTCAGCTCAGCTGGACTGCAAGTTCCAATCCAGGTTGGTTGTTCCAAAGGTCAGCATCATTATTTATTGTATGTATATATATATATATATATATATATATATATATATATATATATATATATATATATATATATATATATATATATATATAATGCTTGATTATAAAACATATTTGTTGCAGAGTATGTTACTGAACTCTTGACCGAGACTCTACGCTTTGTGCCAAGACAATGTTGATGAGGAACCTTTAGAAGTCCCAGCTCCACTCAGCAGTCGGTGGAAGAACCAAACAAGAGGGATGCTGTTGTGCTGTAGAGAAGCAGATTCAATCACTGAACTGACATTGTGTTTTGTTATCGACTCTAATAAAGTGCTGATACTTGAACGACGTGTAGTTGTCAGATGGAAACGTAGCACAGATCTTTTGAATGGCACATGATGGCATTCTGTGGTTCTTACCAAGTATTCCCCAACAACATCTCACCGGCGGTATGCCACATAGTGATACATTCTGTAACATACAAGATAATACATAATAATACTAATAATAAGCTTTATTTGTAGAGCGCCTTTCATACAAGAATTGCTGCCCAAAGTGCTTCACAGCGAAAACATAACAATTAGTACAAGGACAGAATAAGAGCATTTACAGTACAATAATCAAGGTGTTGATGTAAATGAGTCTGAAGTACCATTATAAAAATAGCCAAATTAAAATAGTATAAAATAGTAGATAAAATGGCAGAATTAAAATAATATATAGCGGAATTAAAATTGTATAATAGCTGAATTAAAATAGCAGATAACGCGTTATGGTTATGTCAATGGTAATCACTTCAACCTTACCGTTATGGAGGTTGTGTTTGCACCATGTCCCTCATATGCATTGCAGTTCCTCCATGACATCCTTTTCTTGGCAGCAGCTCTTCAATTGCGTCCATAATTGTACAGTTTTCACATGTACACCTAAATGTACAAAAGAAGAAGTGGTAAGGACATGTACACAATATGCAATATCCAGAAAAAAGGCCAATATTAACGTCATCTTAATGTCATACTATTTATATGCCTGTGTTTGACGACAGGCTCGTAAGCACTATAGGTGAGACGGTCAGTATACAGACTATACTTTATAAACCAGCGCTGTCCTCCGGTCTGTTTGTTAGCTAATAGCTAATGTTTTATATACAGCCTCGTAATAAATGACGTTTGACATCAGACACAACGATAGAACCTCAACCGCAGAAACTTCGAGAGAGAATCAAGTTATCAAGCTTTACAGACTTCAAGTAGAGAAGTAATTGAATATTTAGGGATCGAGCAATTTGTGGACAACTAGTCGGGTTCATAACAATTCTCGCTAGCTAGCTATCGATCTATTTACGATCGAGGATAATGTTACGTTTTATTATGATGTATTTACTATATATTGATAAGTTCTATGAACTATAGTCAAATGTATATACCTGTCTGTGTTCTGATTGTCGCACAGGATCTCCGCCAAATCCAGATTCACCATCACGTTCATCCGCCTGTCCGCTCCCGTCTGTGTCTCCATTTTGAATACTGTGTCTCACGCTGCTCTGTTTCCACCACGTTAATCTCGCCCGCATGATCTAAATCCACGACACCGGCATCCTCTTCAATAAACTCCTCTTCTTGAAGGTGCAACGAGTCTATTGACGACTCACTGTCACTCGATTCTGTCGAAATATCCGAGCCAGAGTCCGACATCGCCACGTCTGCCGTGCTGTCTGTGTATGTCTGTGTATTCAACTGGTGGACTGTATTCTACTTGTGACGTCAGAACACGGCGTCGGGTGTTTCCGGTAGCGGCAATGTAAACATCGGTGGTCAACATACTAAATCATGATTTATTAAATACTGCGATCATTGTGTCATAAATAACACATCATTTTACAACACAAATAGCATTTACTATCATCAGTAGAAATTCATGTTTATCATTTCGTAGGCCCTTTAAGTGCAGAACATTAGCTTCAAATAAGCCAAACTAAGTGCAACATACAAAGATAATAACCCTGTAGAAGTGAAGGGATCATCCTGTCCTATTCTTAGACCCTCTGTCCTTAGACCCTTTGTCCTTACACCCTCTGTCCTTAGACACTCTGTCCTTAGACTCTCTGTCCTTAGACCCTCTGTCCTTAGACCCTCTGTCCTTAGACTCTCTGTCCTTAGACCCTCTGTCCTTAGACTCTCTGTCCTTAGACCCTCTGTCCTCAGACCCTTTGTCCTTACACCCTCTGTCCTTAGACTCTCTGTCCTTAGACTCTCTGTCCTTAGACCCTCTGTCCTTAGACACTCTGTCCTTAGACTCTCTGTCCTTAGACCCTCTGTACTTAGACCCTCTGTCCTTAGACCCTCTGTCCTTAGACCCTCTGTCCTTACACCCTCGCATCGCACAAGGAAAAACTTCCTAAAAGAAACCCCATAATTAAAGGGGGAAACATGGAAGAAACCTCAGGGAGAGACTGAGGAGGGATCCCTCTCTCAGGACGGACAGACGTGCAATAGATGTCGTGTGTACAGGATAAACAACATAGTACAAATACAACATTTGACAGAAATTATGTTGTGATCAAAAAAGAGAAAGTTTGGATGAATCCAGGAAAATGTCAATAAGGCTTCCCGGTGTCCAGCAGGACCAGGGCAGCAGGCGCAGCCACGATTCCTGATCCTGACGTAAACTTTATCAGAGGCAACCTGCCACATGAGAGACAGAAACTCTGGGGATGATGCCCCGGATGATGAGTTAGTAACATACATTTACATAAATGCATACAGATAGAGAGGGAGAAGAAGAGAGGGAGGAGAGGAGAGAGGAAGAGAAGGAGGAGAGCAGGGAGGTGTCCCCCGGCAGTCTAAGCCTATAGCAGCATAACTACGGGCTGATCCAGGGCAAAGCCTGAGCCAGCCCTGGAACCGGTTCTTTAATACTTTGTTGATCTTCAACACTTTTGGCCTCTAGGTTAGCAGGCTCCCCCGTTGGACCTGGGGGATCTGGTAGACCACTAACTGGTGGATTACTCAGAATCTTTATTCTGCCTCTTTGGCATTGGTGCCTTAATCATAACACACCTTCCACCCCCCCCCCCCTTGTTTTATCACATGAAAATGAGCAGATAGAAGGTTTATGGGGTTTTAGAAAGCTTCAATGGGTGTGCCTTCACCAAACAAATGACGGGTGTAGTCGAGAGAAAAACTAAAACCGACGCGGCACTCTGTGCAGCTCCTCTCCGTGCTGTGCTGCTTCCGCCTCTTTACTGTGACTGTTGGTCACGCCGTGTCTGTCGTGTCCAAGTGTTTACAGCTGCATGTGATTTGTGTTCAGTGATACTGTCAGTGTCCCTCTTTGTTCCCCGACACCCATGTTCGAGTCTGTGAGTCTAATGGGTTTTGACAGGGCAGAAAATTGATCAAGTGGCAGATCAGAAGCTCAGATCTGGGAGGCTGTTACGTGACCATTTTGGGTGATGGTGAGTGTGTTATATCAAATTAGAGCTCTAGTAGCAAGACCAGGGCATAGTGTGGTGCACACTATCAAACGCACATTACTGGAGTCATGTCCAAAATATAATTATAGAAGCTTAGAAGCTGTAGTGAGCAGAAGAGAATCAGCAGAACGGCTTCCAGATGCAGTCTGACCATATGCTTAGAGACGTGTGAATGTCACGGTTGGGACAAGGAAGCAGTACATCATCAGTAGGTGTGCCATGCTGCACACATGACCAGATTTCCTTCTCTTTACAAACCGTGTGCTACACAGTGCTCACAGTTTGTGTGGTAGTTTGGTGACATGCTGTCAGGGAGGAGACGCTCACCTTTAGGTCCTTGTGGCGTGCTGGGTGTTACTTACTGTAGGGTTTGTTCAATGAGTGTGTGCGAACTGTGTTTACATCAACGACGCTCGCTGCTCAAATGTCAAAGTTGATGGACAACGTTGACCCCTGATGTCACATGCGGTTTTATTTGTTTACATTCCTCCGGCTGTGTCCTTCGTCCAGTGTTCGGAGGGTCACCGGTTCGATCCCCAGTCCTGCAGTCAGCATGTCGAAGTGTCCTTGGGCAAGATTCTGAACCCCAAATGACTCCGTGTGTGTGTGTGTGTGTGTGTGTGTTTGTGAATGGTTATCACTACTGATGAGCTGATGTGCATCTTGTATGGTAGCCTCTGACTCTGTATGAATGTGTGTGAATGGGTGAATGCTGACGTGATGTAAAGCGCTTTGAGTGATCGCAAAAATTGGAAAAGTGCTTTATAAATGCATCCATTTACCTTTTCCATTACCTCCTGTACACACTTCTATTATTAATAGCTATTACTGTTTTAGTTGTCTTCTGTTTTGTCATGTGTGTAGTGTGTAGTATATCGGACTAAGCAACAGCTACATTTCCTTGTGCATCCCTGTGTTGCATCATACCAATAAATCATCCTTGCATCCTTGAAATGAACGATATTGAATTAGAGCTCATCATCACAGCCTTCAGCCTCTAAGACAACAACAACAACATCATCGTCCATCGCGATGTTTCTCAGCGGATATTGTCGTAAACCACCGTGTTAGGCATCGCCCAACCCTCGTACTACTGTGGACCACCGTGTGAAACCCAGAACATTTATCCTTATTGTGTGGACTCATGTCTTATGGTTTGCCTCAGTAACAAAGTATATCCTGAGGATTATGGGTAAAATCCCTAATTTATTGTCATCCGTTTAGCACTTTAACTAACATTTAAGCTATTCAGATCTCATGAGCCATGAACATGTATTTTAACAGTATACCTATGTCAAGCAGGATGCCATCATATATGACATTCATCTTGATAACCTGGTCGTATCATCTCACTCCGCTCACATCTTCATGCTTCCCGTCTTCGCGGTCGTGGGTATGTTGGCCTGCCTCGCTAGGTTTGATAGCTATTGATCTGACTATATACACAACAGCTTGCTGGATCAACGTAAGCCTCGAGGCTTACCAATAAGACATCCACCACATCTTTTATGTACATCAAATTAACTTGCAAATCTATGGATTTAGAGGATTTTTGTGACTGTGTGCTTGTATGTCTACTGCTTTGTATGTTTTTAAGTCGCATTTCTGAAGCCTTCCTTCCACTCTCTGCCTTCACTGTGTTTTCTCTTTGCTTGCTGCAGCGCACACACACACACACACACACACACACACACACACACACTACACACACACACACACACACACACACACACACTACACTACACTTTGGGAAGTGTTTACCCTTTTATAATTTACTGTTTCCCTAATTTGTAGTCCTTTTTAATCATTTCCAGAGGGATGAGGTAAATCAAAGCTTGGTTATATTTTCTTGCTCACATGTCGTGTAGAGTAACATCAGGCGTCATAATTCTGGAGAAACAACTTTAAACACATTGCTTGTTAAATGTTTAAAGCTTTTTCTTTCACAGTATTGCTTCTGCCTTTTCACAGCTCCTCACATTTTGTAATTGTTGTTGCAGCTTTGGGCATAAATTAGGTGCGCCGGCTTCGATTCATCAGATTCTCTTTGCTGATGCAAATGTAGCGGAATCGTTACGTACACATGAGACTCAAAATCACAGTTTTAATATGATTAATCCATGCAACCCTGCATGAAACGTTACACAGAGGAACAGATTGCGTTGTTGATGCTCTCCAACAGAGACCGTCAGGCTTCTTAACCGGCTGTTAATTAAGTGGTCGGACCAAAAGCTCAAGAGTCCAACCAAAGAGAGATTTAACACGGTGAGACAATATACGTCTACCAATCTTTCTTACGCCAGCAGCGAATGTGTTTCATGTTTTCAGCCCATCAATTTTGTGATCCTTGATTTTTCTATCCACTTCACTTTGAGCCTGTCAGTCTCAAGGTCCTGGTATTGTGCGTGCTTTATTGGGACACATGGATGTAACAATGTTATTAGTGACACCTTTTGCTTTTCTTACACTAACGAGACCAAAGATGGCGTAAATTCAACTGGCTGTTCGGTAAATTGCATAATCCCGCTTTTGAAGCAGTTTCTCAAAACAGGAAGTGGTTCCTGCCTAATTGCCCGTCTTGAAATCTAAGGAGCAGCGATTGGACGATATAGGATTTTATCGCAGATTGCGATAAAAACACATAAAGCAATAAATTGATCGTGGTGAATTCCCGTTATCGGGATAATCGTGAATATGATCACATGAGTGACGTGAAAAGAATACAGGAATTATCTTGTAAGAATGAACAGACTTTTAAATGTATTTATCCAGAGGGACTATGACTTACGATACCTTTTATATAAGATTGTTTGTTCACTAAATTACAAAAATGTAAGGTAAAGTGACTTCAGTATATTTAAGTGCCATTTTAAGAGTTTTATATCATGAATCAAAGTCAGAATAATCTTCACACTGAGTTTTCATATCGTCCCGTGCCTAGTTGGGACTGTCAACAACCCTGCCTGAAATTTGATTGACAGATAGCCATTGGCTAAAACCCCCCCATTGATTAGATGGTGATGGGAAGCCGCCGGGCCTCCTGCCATTAGGTAATTGCGTTTTTTTATTAGCTGGAGCTGTTTGCATTAATTTACTTGGTAGATTCATCATTCAGGACTTCCAGGTCGGCAGATAAACCAAACCCTTGCATATTACTGAGAACATTACGTTTTTGGTAAGTTTATTTATATAGCACATGGCTTGTATTCACTGGGTTAGTAACACTTTAGGCAAGTTTAAGTTGTAGCTTTATATTTTACATGCATGCAGGAAATAATACGTTCAAGATGTACGACGATATATATTTAGTTTCCATTTGTATACGTGTGTCGCAGCACATTTTTGCAGATGTATGGATACATATGTGTTCATGTGGCTCGTGCATTTAGTCAGAGAGAGAGAGAGAGAGAGAGGAGTCCGATGCAGCACCCAGTTGAGTAAATGAAGCAGCACGTCATCACAGAAACCGGACAAACAGCGTGCAATGGAGCAATTAAGACGGTCCTTGACAAACCTTAACGAGCTCTTGGCTGAGCCCCCCGCCCCCCCCCCCCCCCCCCCCTGCTGCAGAGCTCATCAAACCTCACATGTGGGCAAGTAGCCCGCTAATGAGCCGAATCTACAGCATGTGATGAATTAATCTCTTTGACGAGGGCACAGAGGACGGGAGACGAGGCTTTTGAAGGAGAAGGAAATTGAGAGCAATGACTTGACTGATTTCGTTCGTCATGTGACATTTTGTTGGACTCGTTGTTGTTTTGTTGTTTTTTTCCCTCTGGCAGCCGTACAGAACTCCGAAACATGTCGGCTCCTTTCACACTCAGTGATCCGACACAATGAGGACAGTGTGTTTAGTAACACGTGTCTGGTGTCACTTATCACTTATCATCATGCATCAATGACAAATTAAATTCAACAGCGGTTGTGCAATTATGACACAATTAGTCTTTCAGAAGCAGAGTTACGTTTACATCTATACCTCATGTCTTCCACTCGTCTCAGAGCAGAAATGCAGATTATTTAGCAGATAAACACGGAAGAAACCAGTGTTCAACACTTGAAGTTTAACTTTTCATCTGCAGGATGAGGACACAGACCAGACATTTAAAACCTATAGGACTTTATAATTCATTAATGTGTCCGTCCAGTCAGTTCAATCTCCACCTTTCCCCCACTCTCTTCCTCTCAACTCACTTATAAGTGATGTTAAACATTAGCGCGGATTAGTTTGAGCTCTTAATATGCAGCGAGCATGCAAGTAATGGATGCTGTTTCCCGCCTCTCTCACCTATTATTCCTCATTGTCGGGGGACGCTTCTCTTTTTCATTACCCGGCCAATTTAATGCATCGTGATCGTCATGTACATTTCATTGAAGCTCTGGAGACTTGGAATGTGCAGGATGTTGGCAAATGCAGCACCGGACAACTGAGGTCAACTTCATTTCACTTCGGCCACATTAAAGTATCCATCTTGCTCAGTTTCCTGCAGCAAAGTATCTCTAAAACAACTGAATGATAGGAATGAAACCTGCACAATTAACTTTCCTATTAAAATAGATGGACATTAAAGTGCTATAAAGTTGCCAGGAGATAATTGCATGGGTGTGTTGTGGGAAATCTGGCAAGCAGAGCTTCCTCTAACGGCAAACTAAAGTTAGCAGGGACACACTGTACTTTTTACTTACTACAATTATCTGATAACTTAAGACAAAAACACAAGTTATTAACACGTCTGTGACCGAAATGTCACAAATCATAAGCAGTTAAACTCGTACGATCCTCGTGCTTTTATTAAAGGAGAGTAAATATTGTTTACATTTGAGCTACATAAATGCTAATGTTGCTGCCTGTATGCTGGATATGTGAACTAGCCAACAACCGTAGAAGCTGATACTATGTCATGTTGTGTTTACAGCTTGTTGTGCTTTGCAAACACTGAACAATGACCACGATGAAGATGAAGATGCATCACACACACACACACGTACTGTGTCTTTCAAAAGAATTGCCCACCTCAGCTGAATTCTGCAACACAGCTCATCCCAGCTCACTTCATCAACCTCACTGACGCAGCAGATGTGCCAGTAATGTTTGTTTTTGCAGCCTGTTAAGAAGTGACAAGCAAGACCTTTTGTTCTAATCTGTTCATTAATTGTGCATTGCACTGTATTCTTGTGTAAGTTAAAAGCTGTGCAGCGGGGGAGAGCATTTAATCAGCGTAAGAGAGGATGAGGAGCTCGGGGACGGGATGGGATGTGCTGCGATACAAAATGTTAAGCGGGTGAAACAGAAGGAGAGAGTGAGAGAGAGACAAAGGGGCAGACTGGGGCTAAATGGATGAGAGCTCACGCTGTGCTGCTATAGTGCAGGCATCGGGTTCCAGGCTAATCCCAAAGGGTCAGACCGCTTCAATAATGGACACGGAGACAATTGATCTCTACAGTATTACTGGAACGCATCAGGCTGCCAGGCACACACACACAGATTTACTGATATTTACATACTGCACATAAAAATACACACAAGACATTAATGTGCTCCACATTTTATTTATTCCAGTATCCATGCGAAGAATCGGTAAAGCTATCGCACACACTTCCTGGTTCTTGTGCATTAGGACGCTGTATGTACATAATTCAAGGTATCTGGAAATAGCCCTGAGATGTAAATAATGCAGAGGGGCCATTAAAGAAGGCTTAAACAAACGGAGGGAGGGAGGGAGAGACGGGATGGATGCTGACGGGTGTAGATGGATGAAGGGACACGTTAGTTTGAGTGGATGAATGAGACATTGTATAAAAAGTGAAAAATAACAAAAACTGGACTTTGTGGCACATGTGAGAGAGCAACTTAACAATTAGTTTGAAATGCAACATATAACACAAGGTCACAGACATTACAACACTTCCCTGACTCAGCATTGACTCTGGTGACCCTCGGCAGGCTCCGACCTGCTCCGCCTCTTTAACTGCTGTCGAAACACTGGTTAAGAAAACAAGCTGAGCTAAACAGGGCTAAATATCATACTCCATATGAATACGCAGCTGAAGGTCACTTTGCATTCAAACTACACTGCAATGTATTTGCATTGATCCAGGAGACTTTCTCTCTCCCACCCAAAGAAAGAAAGCAGCAGCCACAGTCCCCCGTCAGTGTCCACACAGTGTCCATTCAGCTGCTGGCATGCACTCAGGAACCAGGACAGCAGTCACAGTCACGTACCTACATGCGTAACATTGAAAGAAAACAGACTTCAAGCTCAAAAGGATGCTCGGGGTTACAGTTACCAGTCGTTATGCAACCAGTGCAGCTGGATACATGTGGTTAAAACACAACCAGATGAACAGAGACTGAGCTGCAGCTCCCTGCCTACACGTACCTGCGTAGAGAGGCTGTAATTGGAGGTGAAACTGACAGGTAGAGAAATGCTCCTCCATTGTCTATTTTGTTTTTCAGTCCCTCCCCTGATTGCAGCATTGTGCTCAGGCTTTGTTTATTCCCGAGTGCTTCATGGGCCTGTGCTGCTTGAGCCCCATGACCATAACCGGCAGATAAATACATCACCAGGTTGTGCTATAAATAGACCCTCTGCTACCTGGCAAACGCACGCACGCACACACACACACACACACACACAACGCTACAGAAATACATCTGCACACACAGCTTCTCGCACAACTTGGAGACATAAGCTCACTTTTTGTGCATGAACACTGCTGGAGCAAAACACATTAATTACGGTTCCACCTGCAGGACGGGCAGGAAGCCCCGAACACTGAGCTGCGTTTCCTTTTTCTCCTCTCAGCAGATACACACACACACACACACACACACAGAAAGCAGTCCAGACAAGTGTCAAGCACATTTGTATTAGTGTGGACAAAGCAGCTCAGAGGTATTTGAGTGAGTGTGGTGACTGAGGCCCCCCGGTTCTTCACACACACACACGCACACACAAAACCACCATCTCCGTCATGTGTCTCTCTTGCATCCACACCCTGCCCTTTTCCAGTAGTAGAAACAAGACTGCTTTGTCCGTTTGAGTCACCTCAGTCCTCTCCCACTGGGCACCGCATGGTCGCACCTGACAGGCCACATCAGACGGAGAAGCACTCACCCACCCATCCAATCTAGGCGCACATTAGACCATACCTTTGCTAACAAAACAAAGTATGTGTGTGTGTGTGTGTGTGTGTGTGACACGCATAAGAGCGCATGCGCTCGTCAGTTGAACTGAGGTGACTTTGACAGATGGACAGAGAAATAAATGTTCCCTGACGGCATCAACGTGAGTTTATGTGAACTGAAAATATTTCAATAATTGGTAAATGGTGGTTATTTTATTTCTTTATTTTTAGCTTTAACATCTCATAGCAAGCGACTGCAAGAGCACCAGATTAGATTGAAGTATAATAACTTTCTGTAAGAAAATACTGATCCTTTTATGAGTTCTCTATTTTCAGTGACGAGGGCCATCATCCATCTCTGACAGATCGCTGTCACTTCTAACAAAAAGTCAAACTCTGTCTGCACAGATATATTTGTCACGGTCCATTAAAACTCCAGTTTACGATCTGTGTTAATCTGTTTCCACCATCTTAACATTTGTGATGCAGAACACTCCGATGGTAGCAGGTGGTACAAACAGGGAGAAATACACAAACCTGCACTAATAGTGAGTCATCCTGATGTGGGAAGTGGCTCTCGTGCAAACGCTAAATATTATTCTAACTGTCAAAGAAAAGGAAATTCAGTGTGTGTGTGTGTGTGTGTGTGTGAAAGGTTTGGACAGGAGAACCTACAGTGTATGTTGTTAATAATCCTATAATTTGTTATTTAATAGTTAATTGCCATCGTGCTGCTAACATGCTTAAGTTATAGTTGCATGCTATTTTTTAAATCAGTTTTATAATTATGTTCTCAATCATTTAATTGCCTTTGTAACTAATAATAATACTGTAGAGGAAATACACAGCTAAGTTTAAAGATGCATTCATGTGTTCAATCACACACCTTTAACGTATATATTTTGAAGGACGTATATACTGGTACAGTATTATATATGTGAAGTGACTTCCCAGTGTGCGGTATTTGTTTGTTGTCGCGGTGAAGAGAGATAACGAGTCCAAGGACACATGCACATCACAAGCACGGGCTCACACCGTTCTGCTGAAGTCAGAGGGAGGTACGCATTTTCACAGTCGTTGGTGCTTATTTAGCGTGAGATGTGGAGTGAGATGTAGCGTGAGATGTAGAGTGAGACTTAGAGTGAGACGTAGTAGACGTAGCGTGACATGTAGAGTGAGATGTAGCGTGAGATGTAGAGTGAGACGTAGCGTGAGATGTAGCGTGAGATGTAGAGTGAGATGTAGAGTGAGATGTAGCGTGAGATGTAGAGTGAGACGTAGCGTGAGACTGTAGCGTGAGATGTAGAGTGAGATGTAGAGTGAGGATGTAGAGTGAGATGTAGAGTGAGATGTAGAGTGAGATGTAGCGTGAGATGTAGAGTGAGATGTAGCGTGAGATTGTAGAGTGAGATGTAGCGTGAGATGTAGCGTGAGATGTAGCGTGAGATGTAGCGTTGAGATTGTAGCGTGAGATTGTAGAGTGAGATGTAGCGTGAGATGTAGAGTGAGATGTAGAGTGAGATGTAGAGTGAGATGTAGCGTGAGATGTAGCGTGAGGATGTAGAGTGAGATGTAGAGTGAGATGTAGAGTGAGATGTAGAGTGAGATGTAGCGTGAGATGTAGCGTGAGATGTAGAGTGAGATGTAGAGTGAGATGTAGAGTGAGATGTAGAGTGAGATGTAGAGTGAGATGTAGCGTGAGATGTAGAGTGAGACGTAGAGTGAGATGTAGAGTGAGATGTAGAGTGAGATGTAGAGTGAGATGTAGAGTGAGATGTAGAGTGAGATGTAGCTTGAGATGTAGAGTGAGATGTAGAGTGAGATGTAGCGTGAGATGTAGAGTGAGATGTAGAGTGAGATGTAGCGTGAGATGTAGAGTGAGATGTAGCGTGAGATGTAGCGTGAGATGTAGAGTGAGATGTAGAGTGAGATGTAGCGTGAGATGTAGAGTGAGATGTAGCGTGAGATGTAGAGTGAGACGTAGAGTGAAACATTTGTGATGCAGAACACTCCGATGGTAGCAGGTGGTACAAACAGGGAGAAATACACAAACCTGCACTAATAGTGAGTCATCCTGATGTGGGAAGTGGCTCTCGTGCAAACGTAGCGTGAACTGAGAGTGAGATGTAGATGTAGAGTGAGATGTAGAGTGAGACGTAGCGTAAGATGTAGCGCTGCAGCAGAAAGTCTGCAAGGTAAAAGTCTTTGCATGGCATTCAACCTGTTTGCTGATGATAAACACGATGCAATGTGTAAGGAACTGAGTTTTCAACATTGAAAGTCATTTTGAGTTGCAGATTTCAAGCAGAGTAAGACGGATCTGCTTCCTAAGCGTGTGTCTCATCTGGCTCATGTCATGTTGGAGAAACTGGGAACCTTAAAAAGGAGAATGTCATTAGTTGATTGGCTTTTCATTTACAAGAACCTTTCTTCTTGAAAAATCCCCTTGAACTGGAAGATGCACTCCTGATTTTAATGAAGAGTGCTGCTCATCACTATCAGCACATGCACTGATGTCTAACGATGGGAACATGTTTCTGTCCATGATTGAGCCATATAACAGCTTCCGTGCATAAAAGCCAAGTGCAAAACTAATTTCTAGGATAATTGACTTGGTTTAATGATGTCAAATCGTGGAGCAGCAACATACTCTTCAGACCAACTGTTTAGTTTCAATGTGTTAAAGTCTCCAGACATCCCACTGTGAGATTTAGCAACATTTTAAATAATGTCCATTTGTTAGTTGACTTGCAGTTACAAGTAACAACTGACACTAAAACTAACACCGTGCCAGCAGGAGCATTAGCTAAGCAGCGTCTGTCCCTCCTCCCCACGGAGAGAGTGGGCTTGGAGCGAAACACAAGTGGGAGAGGAGATAAAGAAGCTGAAGAACACAGAAAAATAGACAAAAAAACCAACCACATGGCTCGTGTGAGTCAGAGTGTTGAAAGAATGATTTGTCGCCGCATACATTTAGCATTTGCTCCCGATACAAAGGACTACGTGACAACTTCAATGTGTCAGACTCGAGCGAAAAGACCACCATCATTCATGGATGATTCATTACTTCTGCAATGAATGTGCAGTGTCTGCTGTTGGTGCTTCTTTAAAACCGTCTCAATCTTTTAAGAACTGGACACATCAGGGTCTACTGACTTCCCTCGCTACACATGTGTGACCACATGAACACAACACAACACGTCCTCAGGCCGTTTGCCAATGACTTCCAAAGCGACATGTATAACCGTTTTATTTAACGTTGTGTAACACAGCGGTCCCCGACCTTTCTGCACAACGGACCGGTTTCATGCAAGACCAGGGGGGGGGGCAAAACAGACAAAGTGCAAAACATATCATTTGATTTTTACATGTATAATGTAAATGTAATTATTCCATTTTATATTATGCACTTTATTTCATTTTTCAAAATAAAATACTGGTAAGGACGGCATGAAAAGACACATACAGCTCATTCCAGGTGGTTTGAGGTGGTTCATCTAGTAAGGAGCCACCTGGGCGCCTCCCTAGGGAGGTGTTCCAGGCACGTCCAGCTGGGAGGAGACCCCGGGGAAGACCCAGGACTCGGTGGAGAGATTATATCTCCTCACTGGGAACGCCTCAGGATCCCCCAGTCGGAGCTGGAGGATGTGGCCCGGAGAAGGGAAGATTGGGGTTCCTTACTGGAGCTGCTGCCCCCGCGACCCGACCCCGGATAAGTGGTAGACGATGGATGAAGATGATGAGCTCATTCCAGTAACATTTGACTTGTCTAAACTGCGTTTAATGTCTGCAAATGCTTAAACATCTCCACGTCGAGTAGGGCAGGAACAGTCCATCGATATATCGGTATGATGAAACTTTTAATGCATATCTCTAATTTTAACACACACAGCGATGTATCAGCTGAATCCAGACACACAAATCATTCAAGTAAGACACACAAATCGATAGCCCCATTTAGAAATCTCTTTATTCAAAGCAGTACATTCAATGTGCCAGACAGGCCGGCTGGGTGCGGAGAATCAAACACACACTAGGCTATGAAATATGCAGTGTGTGTGTACAGCAGGAGGGGAGGAAGAGAGCGGGGAAAATGACGAGCAGTGATGAGATACAACTGAGACGGTCTGTCACTGTTTAAGTCGGGTATAGTACAGCGTCACCCTTCAAACGTCTATCACATGATCCGTTGATGCTGTTGGAACCAGAAGTGTGGCACCTACAGTACAGCTGAGACATCACTGTTACCAAGCAGCTCCGCAGATATAGTTGTGACGTAAGGTTTGGGGAAGCAAGACAAACATTCTTTAGTATCATGCTTTGTCTCATGCAAGCTAAACCAAAGGTTCTCAAACTGTTTTTTAAATCCTGCACCCTGAAGCTGGAAAAATGTATTTATTTCTTACCCATCACAAAGCCTTGAAAGCCTTGCTGGTGTGGAGTCACTCTTATTGTTGCTGAATGAAACCGATTGGTCCTTCACGACTAAGGTCTGTTTTCAGACCTCTGAGTCATTGACAACACCCCCAATTTGTTCAGTGACTTGAATGCAGTCGGCTGTTGTGCTCATCCAAAGCATTACAGTAACAGCACTTGTACATGGGACTAAAGCCTCTTCACTCCTGGTGCAAGTACGTGAATACATTTGCCACATGCCATGTATATTTGATCAGAGCTTTTTCATTTATTGAAGCGCTACATGCACATCTTCCACGATGTGGTGCCTCGTACGAGACCTAAAATCTGCTTCAGGCGACACTTTAAAAAAAAAACTTTCCCTTCGTCTTGTGGCCTTAAGTTGCTTCTGTAACCACGTGACCGTTTACATCCTGTCTATGTTCCACACGGCTGCACACGCCGGCCAGGAGCAGCCGGGTCTGTGGGCGCGCTCACACTCTGTGGACCATGGTAATGAGTGGGAAATGTCAGTGCATCTGTCCGTGCCCTCTACCTATCCTTCCCTTCAGCGTCACCCCCCCCCCCCCCCCCCCCCCCCCCCCCACCACCTTCTCTTCTTTTTGCATTTTCTGTCGGCTTTTGGCGGTTTGTTCACACCGAGATGAAATCACAGACCGTGAACTGCAGCTCAGAACTCACCGTCCCTTCACCTCATGTCACCTTTTTCTGTTTTGCCTTATTTGTCTTTTTACATTTCCATCAGCTGCCCACCAGCTTTAAGTAGCCGTAGAAGCGACGTGTGAAATATAATTGTTAATGAATACTTCCTTTTCGCTTCACCTACATCCCACATACTTATTTTCTTGTAGTAGTAGGAGGAGGAAACTAGTGATGACTATTATTTTTTGCATTGTTTTCTCGTATGAAAAGCATCTCCAGTGTGTCACTTTCGTCAGCGCCTCTCTCTGATGAGACTCCCACAGTCACTGCAGCTTGGAGCCAATAATGAGCCGCTAACAAAACATCAGTGAGACGCAGTACTCCCAAGTCTGAGGAGCGACATGAAGCAGCTTTTCACACAACATCCAGAGACTCTTCATCTCTCTCTGTCTCTCACACATTTGCCCAACAAGCTATGACAACGTGCACACACTGCTAGTATACTGTCCCCAAACTGACGGGCTCCCTGTGCAGGTTAGTCGTCTATGACTCATTTGCATGACACCCTCTCCCCACTCCATCCCTCCCTTCTGGAGACACTTTGTCACTTACTGACAACCTGAGAAGACACAGAGCTAATTTTAAGTTGTTGCCACATGAACAAGAAGAGCATATGGACATTAATAGGAGAAGCTTGTGCCCAGAAGGCCACTGATTTATGGGTCTGATGAGAAAAACGGTGTCACTCGTTCTTTCTCATGCATACTTTCAGACCTCCTTTTTGACACTTTGACAAGGCGCTGAATCTGGTTATTAATAGAGCGGCTCTATAACAAAGTCATGGCTACATGAGTTAAGGTGAAATTAATTGATATTAATAATGCAGTCGCAGTGTGTGAACGCTGGCCTTGCAGAGTGAAGTCTGGTTCTCCTGATGGTGTTGTCTTGTCCTATATAGTCACATAGCAGCTCTCTGTATGTAGAGATTGTGACGTGAGAACGTGCACAGATGGAGATGCATATGGGAATGTAAGCAGGGGGAAGATGGAGGTTATCAGACTTAATCAAGATGAAGTAGGTTACACATTGGGAGCGTCATAGCTGTGCTTTCCACTTTCCTTTCTCATATTCTCTTCTTGTTCTCTTGGTTCCATCAGTTCAAACATAATGGAGGGAAAAGGAGAATTACTTTAATACAGGAAGAGAAGAGACTGTTTTTGGCAGGTACTGTGGAGAGACTTGGCCCCATACTGAAGTGCAACTAGCACAGAAACTGCCAGAAGGGCTGAGTCTGTGACGCCGAGCTGCCATCCTGATTTCCCAGCACCTACACGTGATGCTCACTGAAGTCACATTCCCCCCCCTGTCCCCACTTACCTGAAGCCCTCGTGTGTCCTCTTCTGGCCTGACGGAAAGATTTCTTTGACATAAATCTTAGTTTTCTGACAATTTTCCCAAATTAGGATCATTCTCAATGTGCGAAACAAGTTAACAATCCCAGCGAAGTCGACTATAATCCCTTTGTAATTATCATGTATTTAGACTTTGAATTAACCGTGCATGTCCCAGTCGTACGGTTCACCCGGCATGTTGAAGCTAATGCCGAGTGTTATTTTGCAATTCCGTTCCTTCTCAGCATCGTTTAGATGTCCTGTTGCGCCACCGCAATATAACACCTGAGACGCGTTGAGGGTGTCCCAGCTGTGATGTGTGAAAACTCATGACATGAATAAGAAAATGCATCAATACTGTGTGGGCTCATTAACCTTCACATTTGCCTTGCTGCAAAACAAAGCCATGTATTGAAAAATGCTTGTAATATAGGCATTGTGACAGGCAAGAGGGAAATCATGTTCTCATAGATTTGTGCTTCCATTGAAAGGGTAGTTTGGGAAGTCCTCCGTGTATATTGCCTCCTTGAGGGTTAAGGTGTGGTGGCATGCATATGTACAACCCTGACATATGTTTGGTAGAGATCCAAGTCCAGGTCGTCTTCGTTGATATACTTGATATGTTTCAGATTGAGCATCTCAACTGGTGTGATGACCTTTATTTTACCTGCTTCTAGAAGCTAGAATGGATATTTTTATAATAACAATGCATCAAAATACAATGCGAAAGTGAAAGAGCTCATTGTGATGAATCTACAGAAAGAGACAATTACGACCCAAATCTGCAGCTCCCCGAGGCTTTGCACAGCTTTTATCATTGTTTAGCTGGTTTGGTTCACGCCCACCCCTCTTAGAGTTTACGGCAGCAATAGAGCATCTAAAACCTGAAGCAGCGAACAGCAGAAAGATGCAGTAGTGGAGCATTTAGCAGCTAAAGAGACGGATGTTTCCCTCAGGAGGTGGTAGAGACCAAAGACGGAGCTAAAAGAGAGGAAGTATTGGATTTGCATTCATCAGGTGGTTCAGAAACACAACTCAAAATGAAAGATGATGTTGCTCCATCACTGCTGGATGAACAAGTTCGTCATATAGTGGCATCTAGCAGTGAGGTTGCAACCGACTGTATACCCCTCTGCTCACACCTCCCTTTCCAATCACGTCGGAGAACTATGGTGGCCTTCAGGTAACCTAAGAAAGCCAGTGTTTAGTTTGTCTGCTCTGGGCTACTGTAGGAACATGGCGGTGCAACATGGCAAACAAAAACACAATGATTCTTAGTCTCAGGTCATTACACACTAATGAAAATCAATATCATATTCCCCTTACTCCTACACACTGGACCTTTTTAAAGGTGATGTATGTCAGTTCACAACTTGTTTCCCCTAAGTGGCCAAAGAATCTGATCCTTGAGAAAACGCACTTCGAACAACACGTGAGGATTATTCTGAAGAGATCTTGAGGAAGGCAACACGACATTTCCTGCGGCGATCAATAAAGCAACACATATCAATTGTTATTTCAGTCTTACAGTAGCTGCGCATGGATATACCAATCAAATGTGTTGTGCTGTAGAGGGGCTTGAAGAGACTGAAGCGGCCAATCAGGGTCCGTCTGAGCGCTGATTGTCTGATGACGCTAAGATGTTTGTCCAGGCTTGGTGAGCTGCAGCAGCAGTGAGAGTGTGTTGCATTATAACACCTTCATCTAGTGTTTGTAAAGTAGAAATGAGGCATTCTTTGCAATAAAAGATTGTTCTCTTTTGTTCCTTGGTTGGTGAAGTTAAAGGGTGATTCGTTGTGTTTTCAACAGGATGATGTAACATGTACGTTTTCTCCCCAAAGCTTCAAAGCATCTACTCGGGGTCGGATTAAACTGTCAGAGGTCCCCAAGGCATCCTGTTGTTCCCTACTCTATGCTTTGTGTATAGATTTTATTCTCTGGTGTACTACCTGGCAGAGTTGTTGTCTTAATTTGAACACAAATTCCTTCAGGAATAAGCAACATGTTGAGCTCTAAACTGAAGTAATGAAAGTCTTGAAACTAGATTGTGACGCTGCAACCTTCTTCAAGTCAGAACCTCATCGTGTATATAACCTACCAAACAAATGATCACTTACATTAACACAGCCAGAAAGTGTCGTCATGCTTAAAATAAGACATCTTTGACTGTTTGCACATCTTTATTTGTCAAATTAAAACGGCTTTGATTCACTTGTTAGTGTTTTGCACAGCTCCATTTAATTCCCATTTCACTTTCCTCTCCAGTGAGGTGGAACGACGACAGTGAGATGATATTAGTTTAGATGTCTCTTGAATATGTTTTGTACATAAATATGTTGTTTGCTGTTTGCAACTGCTCTCCAGACACTATCGACATGATGAAATAAAGCAGGGGGGGAATCTTTTTCCTATCAAGGGCCATTTCTTTTTTACAACATCCTTCGAGGGCCGTACTAATTATTGAACTCATAACCTCTGCAAAAAAAATGAAGACGCAGCCCATTCATTTAAATGTTCTTTCATGCTGTGCAAAAAAGCAACTTTTTTATCCTGTATTTTCTGTTCTATCAGAAATCCTTTATTAGTCCCACAACGGGGAAATGTATCTTGTCACAGCAGAAGAACATATGAAGTAAAAAGGCAGTACACAATAATTAAATAGAATACAAAATAATACAAGTACCAAGTGGTTGATATAAATAAAGTGACACATGGCAGTGATAACTGCACAGCAGTGGTGCAACAGTGTGTTCTTGGTGTGGGGGTCTACCTCTCTATCTGTCCATGTGTGTATGTTCCGCTCTGCAGAGAGCTGCTTGTTGGGCCGAACTCCACCGAAGAGCGTTAACTTTATCCAAACACTCGTCCTCTCAGCTCGTGCAGTTTGACATGTCTCGTGCAGTAATGACGCTCGAGATTATTTCTCATCACCGCGAGCGCATCCGCACAAACTAGACACACTGGCCTTTTACTTCCACAAAGAAATAATCATTCGTCCATTTCTCCTAGAAAGTGCGACATTCCGCATCCAGCTTTCTCTGTTTTACACTCGCCACGCTGCGTTCACTGACGTCAACGACCGTTTCGTTTAATATTGAAGTTTTTTGACATGACGTGATGACACATTCCGCTCGTGTTGTGTTCAAGGACCCTGACCTTGGCCAGGAAAACCGTGGCCCGTTTAAAATATTGCCGTTTTTTTTTGCGAGTGGATTTTTGTATGTGCGTTTTACGAATTACCTCGAGGGCCGGATCAAATGGTCTCGCGGGCCGTATACGGCCCGGAGGCCGGAGGTTCCCCACCCCTGGAATAAAGCAAATAAGCTCTGCGGCAAACGAATGTTTAGGATTCGTTCACGTTTTGTTCAGCAACATCACGACCTTCTACAGATGAATTCAATCACCAGAAATAAAAAGCTGTACGTTTATAAACAAACTGAATGTCACCAGCACTGAACTCAAGGACGATGTAGTGATGACGTTCAGCAGTCTATTCAGCCGCTTGTAAAAGCTTCAAAATCCACGAGTACGGTATTCACTGACTTATTTTATGCCGATGAACAGAACGTTACAATCTCGAAGACCAAACGAACCGTAAGATCTGAAATGCTGCCAAATTTCCAGGTTTTTTTGGACTCATTCCTGCTTCATCCATCCATCCATCCATTGTCTACCGCTTATCCGGGGTCGGGTCGGCTCCTGATGGCTGAGCTTCTCACCCTATCTCTAAGGGAGACGCCACCCGCCTGAGAAAACCCATTTTGGCCGCTTGTACCCGCGATCTCGTTCTTTCTTGCTTTATACTGTTTCAACTCCTCACTGAAGAAGTAAATGCGTAAAAACCAAAGTTTCCTGTTGGTAACTTGTGTTACTTTTGTTTATATAATAATACACTTTGCTGTTTGCATAAAATGCCTTCATTAAAAAAATTAATCAAGTTTGCGTCCGTCTTCAGCAATCATCAGGAGGATGTGACCTTACATTGTTACAGGAAGCCATTAGTGTGTGTGTGTGTGTGTGTGTGTGTGTGTGTGTGTGAGATGCGTTCAGAATGTATCACTAGTGTAATGACTGTGTGCTCTGACCTCATTAAAATGCCCAATAACTTCATTAATGTGTGCGTCAACATCATTACATTTTGCCATGACCTCATCACAACACTGACACCCACTATGCTGTGTGAGTACATAACCTGTAACATACGGACAAACTAAAGCAGAGAAGTTACTCTACCTGTCCGCCGCAGTTTTACAACAGAAACGGTCAAATACGCATGAGAGGTGTTGAAGTAAACAACATTTTAATGTCGGTTTCATTCATTGCAGCCGTTGGAAGGTGTTCTGCTTGCTAGCTTAAATGTATCGAAGGGTTTAAACCTTTGACGTCTAAAGAGAACTGGATACAGCGATGGAGGCAAGCTCCCGTTTAGTCCAATAAATTCAAATGTGGAGTGATAAAATTACCCGGATCTTCCCAACCTGCTCGGCCTCAGGATCATTCACATGAACGGAGAAAGAAACTCTGGATTCGGTTATTAGTGCGTTTCACAACTTGCGGGACCTACTGATTTCAAACTCAACGTGTAAAAGTATCTTTGGGCCTGAAGGTATCACAGGACGAACCCTGAAGTTGTGATTCCTAGGTTTGACCTCTACGAAGCTTCAACGGCGTTTCAGTGGGATCACTGACGTTGACCGTTATTGACTAAAATAAGCAAAACCAGTTTTATTACTTGCATGTCCGTCGTAGTTTATGCAACAGTGTTCTGACTTCTCACCCAGTGAGGGATGACCATGTGTTGCATAAGGCTGATTTAAAAGGGAATATTTGATTATTAAGTAAATACACAAAAACATTGATTTACATTTTTCTTATGGTTGTTTTATTTTGTTCTTGTTCATGTTTGGTTTTCAAGTTTTGGCCTTTTGTGAATCAATGTGAACAGTTATTCATTTTATCTTAATTGGTACCAAACACAACAGGATCTGTGTTATCCCCCGAGGTGTGTGTGTGTGTGTGTGTGTGTGTGTGTGTGTGTGTGTGTGTGTGTGTGTGTGTGTGTGTGTGTGTGTGTGTTTTGTATAAGCTCTTTCATCCATTCAGCTATCTTTGTGTATTTCAGGTGACCTGTCCCGATAACTTGGGAACGGACTGGAGATGCTGTCGTCGCTGTTCACTGAGCTGCAGACCTTCACTGAGCTGTAAGAAGTGCACTTTGTTTTGTTAATGGCATGTTGTAGATCACCAGGTTTCATGTTTAAAACTTTTATCAAACACTGTGTTTTCTCTGCAGGTAAAACGTGCTAAGGTCTTTTGGTAACGCGAACATGTCGATACTGTTCACCTTCTTCCTAACCTTACGATACTTTGCTTGAATTGCAATCAGAGGCCTACAACACTGCAAACTGCATGTTCATATATATTTCTAAATACTCAACCCTATGACGTAATTCTGATTCTTTAAAAGGGACATCGTCTTATGTCCCCATTAGAAGATTTAATAAAGATTAAAAGACTTAATCTTCACCTTCACAAAACGTATATTACACATTAACATATAATCATTATCTAACCCTGTCCAGTACTTTGTGGAAGATCAAATGAACCTTTCTGGCTATTCACCTAAAATAATATATAGCATTATTAATATACGCATTCACGTTGGTACGGACAGATTTTCTTCTTCATCGTGATTTATGAAGATGCATTTTCTTTACAGTTAAAGCAGATACACTGATTAATACTTGTCCACACAGATAACGACCACTAATGAACCATTCAAGCCTCTGTGCACATCCAAGTTGTTCTTCGCCCAAAGCACAATCTGACCTGCAGTCATCTTCTGGCCTGCTTCAGTCTGTCCCAGGTGATGCATCTGAAATCCTCTCCGTGCATCTGCAGCAGGTGTTTCTGATGCACTTCATTATTTATCACCTCCGCCCTTCAAAGCGCTCCCCTGAAGTTTGATCTTGCACGTCTGCGTGATGCTGCTCTTCATTGTTGCCCTCTTCTTTACCATTGCTTGCATGCATCAAAGTTGTTTTCTGGACGTTCCTATCTGACTGCTGGCCCACATAAATAACACAACAACATGGCGGGGGGGGGGGGGGGGGGCAGAATGAGCACTGCCACTTCTCCAGAAAGTGAAAACAAACGATCTACAGCAGCACAACCCCACAGCACATTATTTCCACCTCAGCTCCTGCCAGTGTTACGCTCCCAACATCCCGTCTTGCTCCTTCACCTTCTCTCTAATACACCGTATAAACACACAGCGCTCCCTCTCTTCACCATCTGTCCCATTGGTTCTTCTGTGTGACGCTGAGGTTGTGGCACCTGTTCTACAGTGCAGTCCATGCTGCTGACACATCGGTGCTGTCGCTGATGATGGGGTGTCTCTCAGAGGCCCGTGCTCTCTCAGCAGCCCGGCATCCATTAGTGCTTTATGACCAGCTCTGCCTCAGCAGTCCCGGTGCATGCACAAGTGTTTGCCTTTTCATTTCCTCTCCCTCTCTTTCTCTCTAACCTGAGCCCCCTCAGGACACCGGCTTGGGTTCGGATGATAAATTGCTGCAATTAAGTGACGTAATCACCCCGAGACTGGAGACAGATGTCAGTTGGGTGGAGCCGTAATGTGTGCCCACATGTGGTGGTGAGGGATGCTTTAGGTATGCAAGGGGTATTTTTATCATGATAGGTTTAGGTAATGTAAACTGAAACCCAATGACCCCTCTGAAGAGAGGGAAGTGGAAAAGCATTTTTACTTTTCTGTGATGTTTGCAGAAGTTCTCGTATTAAACAAAAAGGTGGCACCATGTATTATTGTTACATTAGATTACATTGTGTTTATTTGTAGCCTGGTTACAGACCTGAAACAAAGGGAAACGATCAGTCGTGTTTTGGGCTCTGATTGCTGCCAAAACATGTATAAATCTGTGCCGAACATGGGACATTTATATTATTATGTATTATTCAGATGATCAACTTATAGCCGATAAATGAATGGCCAATAATACAAAGCCAAATTGATTTCATTGTCAACACGTCATCGCCGGTCTGGACGTCTGTTTGTTTTCGTTGACTATAGTGATCGTTGCTTCTTGGCCTCTCTTACCCTCAGGTGTGCATAAACTACAGGTTAACTGTAATACATGCTAACGCCGACATGCTAACAAAATGAATGACAAAGGTGCAGCTACGCTGACGTTTAGCAGGTATATTGTTAACCATGTTCACGATCTCAGGTTAGCATGTTAGCATGCTATGTTAGCATGCTAACACTGTTTTGTTAGCACTAAGCTCAACTCAGACTGATGGGTCAGTTTTGCTGGTATTTGGTCATAAACCAAAGTATTGGGTAAATTAAAATGTTGTCCTTAGTGGTAGATGAAAAGTTAAGTGACCCTGAACATTATTACCATAACTCATAAAGGAGAACATGAACATGATCCGCGCTTTCATAGTGTGTAAAAGTCGAACCTGTGGAACTGATGCAACACTAGACAGGAGTCAGCACTCCTTTTGTATATGCAGCTTAAAATCCTGAGTCAAGAGTTTGGCACACAATCTTTGAGCGTGTTCATAGACATTTACACAGTCGAGCTTCAAAGCCGAACAGAAAGACGCTCAGCAGTGATCCCATATGGCACGGCACCAAAGCTTGGTGTTCTTGGAGCTGTCACTCACCGGTTTCGAGGGCAATGTTCTCGCTAACGGTCTCAAATCAAGAGCGCTTCACGCAAGTATGGTAAGCAGGGTTGTAGTTGTTGCTTGGTGCGCAGGTGTCTGCTGCTGTAAGCCTGTAATCAGTGCTCAGGGGGTTATGTCTAATCAGAGGGAAGATGGGGCTTCTAACAGTAGGTGTAAATCAGCGATGATTATCTCTCTCGCGCTCACCATTAAGCAGAACAATGATAATAGGCCTGTGCCTTCCAACCATGCTGCTCTCGTGTGGCTCCTTCTATATCCACCTGTCAGAATGAATGAAGCCGGTAGATCTACAGTAGCCCAGTCACCGTGAACACATGTTGCCAATGTACGTCTCTGCAATCCACGGATACGTTGAACGTCAATTGTATTTCCTTTTTCTTTTCGCTCCTTGTTCTCCACATTATTTCTGCCCTCATGTCTACCACCTACTGTGCAATGTTTTCTTCTGTCAAAGGAAAAAAAACATTGATTTTCAGCAGACGGACAAAAACAGTGACTTTTCAAGCCGATGGTGGGAGGTGAGAAAGGCTTATGAGTGTGAACATCACACCTCTCAGTTTGCCACCAGGTTCAAGGAAACTGTTTGGAAACTACAGCAGCATATCAGATGCAGTGGGAGTGGGATGTATGTGTCCGACAGTGTCGATGTCGTGCAGGGCAACAATCAGAAAGGGCCTACCTCTCCACAGGAGAGGGGGGAGGGAGTAATGTGGACATTTAGTTTTACATGTACTATCACCAGGGCACTTGTCAGGCCAGTGGTTGTTGCAAGTGGTTATGGTGAGGAGGGGATGAAGCATTTCATCTTTTCCATTCATAAAGTCACATTTTAGTTCTTTTTTTCGCCCAACTTTGTCTTATTTTGTTCAAATCTGTCATTTTTATTTTAGAATGAGTCAACATTTAGTGAAACAATCCCCTGTGTAACACGCCAACAGTGACGATACCAACATGCTAATGTTTACCATGATCAACATCTTAGTTTAACATGTTAGCATGCTAACATTTGCTGATTTGTTTATGGAAATTTTGCAGGTATTTGTTCATAAAACAAAATATCGGACAAATTAAGAATTCAACACGATGATGAAACCTTAAAGTATGACTGCCCCCTCCCTGAAAGTCGATGAGTCCAAACATCCTCCTCAGTCGACTTGAAATTCTTCAAATGGAGGAAAAATGGAATCTTTGTAGTAAACAGCCAGTTTGAATCACCAAAGTGATGCAATTCATCCTGTGGGGAGCATGGATGTCAATCATCTAACAGTTGTTGTGCACCTCATGGTGACACTGGAGGATTTGAGTCATCGGGATACATCCTCTGGGGAGCATTACTATCTGGAGAAATAGTGATCTGCATTATCAGATATTGCAGGACACATATGCCTCATAGCATATGAAGGACGGGCTGCAGGGCAGGAATGATTAGAAGCAGGACTGAGGGTCATTAGAAGGTGTTTCAGATGAGGTGATGAGGTGCTGTGTTCCAGGTGAGCAGGGACCCTGTCATTGTTTTTTGTTCAGTATTGTGAGCGGTTACAATAACGCTGACGTCCCGTTCATCCTCTGCTCTTCTTACCTCCCTATCAGCTCCCTTTCTCTCGTTCCATCTCCTTTCCTCTTACTCACCTGTCACTCCTTCACTTCACTTCTCTCTGTAAGTCTGAGATTTTAATGTCTCTGTGCTGTATTCTGCACGCTGGTGAAACAAAAAGACTTTTAACCAGGAGAGCAGAGAGGAACATATGCACCTGAATGCATAAATATGAGCATACTGCATATACTAGATGCTATCATGCATAAGTAACACAAAACAAATATGAGTCCACGCACTATATACTGCACTATATATTTATGCAGACACACACACAACAACATACAGACCAGAATACCTCAGCAGATGTTGTGTGGTAGTCGGGATCAGATGGACGCTGTTGTCTCTGCACTGAAGGAGACAACGTTGTGGTTGTAGACAGTAGGACGCCTGATTAAATCTGACTTGGGCCATCTGTCCCTGCATCTCTCTGCACACAGACTTGCTCTGAGATCATTTGCACACAGTTATGGAGGCAATTTGGTTATACAATTTCAGAGCTCTCTGAAAGATGCGGTGTCAACAAAGTGGAGAATTGTTTCAGTTTGAGCAAAGCAGCTGAGAGTGGCATCAATCTTCTCATCGAACTGTATTTCCCAAAATGTCAAACTAGAATAGAATACTAAATACTTTATTGTCTACTTTTTGCATGCAAAAGTCAGAAATGTGTCTATTTGCCAAACCAGGAGAAAATAAAACACATATCACATTCAGACAGGAAACATTACAACACATTTACATAAAAACACAATAGAAAATAACAAATAACACAAAAACAAACGTGTAACAACAAAGAACAAATGAAAAGGAGCACCAGGTCCTCTGGTGAGCTGAATCAAGGTTAAATATAATATAAAATGCTGTGTGCTGACGTAGCGAGCTTCAAACAGTATCTGTCCTTACAACCTACAACTGATAGATATTTTATGGCAACAGGGACAAACGGTTCTCTATAGATGTTTTCTTTGCACAGGGGACTCTGGACCTTTGCCCTGAGTGATGGGAAAGTGGAGTTTGTTTGCACCATGTAATTGCACTGCCCAGTTTAACTGCTTTTGAAAGCTTTGTCTTGCTTTTGACCCCTATGTGCTCTAACCAGGACACAATATTAAAAAGATATATATAGATATAGATATATATTGGCCGACCTCAAAATTCCTTATTTTACGCTGCAGGAGTCTTTGCTGTGCTTATTGTGCGATGCTGTTCCTTTAAGAGGATACTTCACTTCACAAGGTGTAATATGTTTCCTTGATTGACAGCATAACATTTTATAATTTAGTATTTTAGTTGTTTTTTTTTACTAAAAACAAAACTTTGTTCTGTTCAGTGTCCGTGAAGGTCATGACAGGGTCCCTGGAACTGAAGCAGCTGAATGGAAACTCAGCCTCATTCACACCGGGGTGTTTTTTCTACTGTGACAAGTCAATGAAGAGCTTTTAACAATAAATGAAGACCTGGTGTGATGACAGACTCAAAACAATGTTCCTCCCTCTTGTTTTTATAATGAAAGCTTTCAGAATCGCTCATAACAAAGTCTCAAGGAGAAAGGAAGAGTGCAGTGAAGGTCTCCAGACAACTGCAGCTCAGAAGGTGCAGCTCTGTGCAGCTCTGTGAAGCTCTGTGCAGCTCTGTGAAGCTCTGTGTAGCTCTGTGAAGCTCTGTGCAGCTCTGTGCAGCTCTGTGAAGCTCTGTGTAGCTCTGTGAAGCTGTTTATTTCTGTGTAGCTCCGTGCAGCTCTGTGTAGCTCTGTGTAGCTCTGTGCAGCTCTGTGCAGCTCTGTGTAGCTCTGTGCAGCTCTGTGTAGCTCTGTGAATTTCTGTGTAGCTCTATGCAGCTCTGTGTAGCTCTGTGTAGCTCTGTGAATTTCTGTGTAGCTCTGTGTAGCTCTGTGCAGCTCTGTGTAGCTCTGTGCAGCTCTGTGCAGCTCTGTGTAGCTCTGTGCAGCTCTGTGTAGCTCTGTGCAGCTCGGTGTAGCTCGGTGTAGCTCTGTGCAGCTCTGTGTAGCTCTGTGCAGCTCTGTGCAGCTCTGTGCAGCTCTGTGTAGCTCTGTGTAGCTCTGTGCAGCTCGGTGTAGCTCGGTGTAGCTCTGTGCAGCTCTGTGTAGCTCTGTGCAGCTCTGTGCAGCTCTGTGCAGCTCTGTGTAGCTCTGTGCAGCTCTGTGCAGCTCGGTGTAGCTCTGTGCAGCTCTGTGCAGCTCCGTACACCAGTTCCCTGAGACAAACTGTTAGCTTACAGCCCGCAGCTTCTCCCACAGTCGTCTCAGTCATGACCTTTCAAATGATTGCTGATTAGGAGCGCTCAATTGCCTCCAGCGAGGAGGAGAAGAAGCAGGAAGAGCAGAGGTGGAGGAGAGGTGGAGGAGGGCCGTCCTATCTAAACAGCAGTGTGTGCAGTGAGTATTTTCATTCAGTGTTTGCAGTCTTTCCACTGCGCTGAACACACACTGCTGAGAGAAGAGCATCAGTCACTCAGTTAACTTGTTTTTCACTGTCAGGGGTTTTTCTCCCTGCGATATATAAAATAAAGTGACCATCTGAAGTTGTTTCAGTGGATAACTGTTCTTCTTCAAATCTTAATTTAGTTTTCAAAGCTAATCTAAGAATGTGGAGTCGACCCTTCATCAGGGGGTTTATGAATAATGTAAACCTGTCTCTAAAAATGACATTTGCATACTACAAAATGAATTAGCCTAATGTGTGTTGGAGGAAACATAATTGGTCCTCTGGTTGCCTGATCTGTTTAGCATCTATTTAAATACGGACGTGTGACGCTGCTTCACAGACACGAAGGTCATTCTGAACAACATGTTACTGTTATTGTCGGCATTCCAGATTAGATTACTTTTGTGTTTGTGCCTGATGACAAAGTCGGCTTTAAATTGAGACTTTTTCCTAAAAATGTTGTCCTTGTCATAGAAAATGACCTACACCACTGTGTGTGTGTGTGTGTGTGTGTGTGTGTGTGTGTGTGTGTGTGTGTGTGTGTGTGTGTGTGTGTGTGTGTGTGTGTGTGTGTGTGTGTGTGTGTGTGTGTGTGTGTTTATATTTCCACTTTATCTATCTTTATCAAAAAAGAATCTAAAGCACAAACTAATTAATGACATTCAGTTATCTGAGGTCTGACGTGGCTGTTTTTTAATCCCCGTTCCTTCCCTCTGCTCAAGGTGGCCATGTTTAGACACACGAGACATCATAGATAACCTTTGTGTGGGAGCATGAAACAGCTGATCTCTATGTTTTTATGTTTTTAATCTTGCCGGATGATTACTCACCTTTCCCAAGTTATGACGGCACAAACTACAGCGGGACGAACGTTATCGCAATAAACTAAAAGGTCTCCGAGGTTCAGCCGCCGTCCCGCTCCTGTGGCGGGGGATGAAGAATATCGTATAGCCAGTAAGTGTTTACTGAAACATGAAAGCACATTACGAGGCTGCATCAGAGGGGAACATAAAAAAAATAAAAAACCGGCCAAAAACAAATGGAGCTGAGGAAAAGAGGGTGGATGTGTGACAGAACGAGAGAATGAGTCAGCAGCAGTAGCTTTGGCTCGCTCCCTCTCGAAGGACAGATGTTTGCCTAAGATTAATATTCCCACTCAGAGTTTATTCATCTGCGTGATCCCCTCCCTCACCAGGTGATTTCACGCCTCCTGAGCAGCCAGAAAGGCTCTTTTTACTGCAGCTGCGATGTCCGGCCTGTCACAGATTTTGATAAATGATACTGATAAGCCGGGCTTGTGGGACGGGAGTGTAAGGCAGGGCTAAATTTAGCCCGCCAAAGAGCGAGCATTGATCACACTGTTTACCCTGCCCCCGCCTCCCCCCGCGCCATTCATAGCTTTTCCATTCCTTCATGAATTTTTAAACTGTGGAAATCTTTACCATTAACGCCTCTTGCAGACCAGTCGTAATTCACTCACGGCCAGTTGTTGTTCTGCGCTAAAGGCAGCAGTCGTTACTGCCCCCATTCACTGTGGTCTTAAGTGATCATGGACTTGATATGTGGCAATGAATTATGAATCAACTTTCCACCATGTTTTTTCCAGTCGGCAGGTAATTGACTGGTTTTTAGAAACAAGGTCCGTGGTATTGATCTGCCGGCCTGAGAAGGTTGTTCAGTGTGCGCACCTTCTCTATCTATACATCTGAGTGCATGTGGAGAAGTAAGTTCAATCTTAAATCATTGTTCTTTGACGCCGGACCCTGAACTCCTCAGACATGATGGATTACCTCGCGTCTGATAATTATCTTGTAAATCCAGGCGTCATTTAATTCCCTCCCGATTAACTCTTCCATCAAAGCTAAGAGGTTGTGTTGCCACTTGTCTCTTCCCCAGCATGGTGGGTGGAACTGGAACCAATGAATGTGGCTGAAAGGTGGCGTTTTATTTTGTAAAAGGTGATTCAGGTCTTGGATTTTTGTCTTTTATCTGCGACTTCCAAGTTGGCATCTAAGCAGCCTGTTGCTATTTTTATTGAGTGCCTTCCAGTTTAGAGAAATTGAACTGCAATCAGTGCCAAGAACATTGGCGTCAATCAAAGGCACATTTTATTTCTGTATTTTGTGTTTGGATGTTTTACAGCGAAGCACAGTGAGAAGTATGAAGAGACCAAAACACCTCGAGGTTTATGATCACGGCTCCATGTCTATTTATTAGACACAGTGAAGACATAAACACGAGTGTACAGCCACGCTGGCAGCTTTGACATGACGGAGAAGTTTAGTTGCACGTTGCAAAAACAATAACGTCAACTCTGCGTCTTCGCTGGAGGAAACTTGCAACATGAAGGAGTCATTTCACAAAGAACGATGACAACATGGCTTCTTGTAACGTCTGTAAAATGATCATTTCAATCTGTTGATGGGTTAAAATGCTAATATTTTATTTAACATAGTTAAACACTATGTTATAGATACTACATCAGCGCCATGCACGCAGGCTGACACTGAAATGTTATATAATGTTTACCATGTTAGCATGTTAACACGCTAACACATGCTGATTAGCAGCGAAGCATGAATGTCACCAGAGTCATTATTCCTCGAGCCACGCCACTAGCATGACTAAAAGAATGTATGCCGCACTATAATTTATGTACATGACTGCACCGGCTCACTAACGCGGGCAGACTGATACCACACAGGGAATATTCAGCGCTGCGAAAACAAACAAATGTATCTTAAGAAGGCTATTTGTTAACATCTGGAAGCATCTGTAAGAGGATCCTGATGTTAGGTCATGTTCATGGGTCAGAAGGACTCCTGAGATGCAGTCGTCCACAGTGATCTTAATCACAGCCACGTTTCCCTCGTGTTTACTGCCTGACGTTTTACAGTCTCCTTAATTAGACAAACTCTGCCTTGATTCACGTGCTTATTAAACACTATACCGCACACTTAACCTTTTTAAACAGAGCGCTTTGTCTCGCAGTAATCCTCACTGCTGTTATGGTGCACAGAGCTCCGTAATTATGGCACGGCCTTGACCTTCACCGAGTCCGCTGCCAGTAAGAAACAATAATTGAATTGTGGAGTGAAAGCACCTGGTCGTCCAGTTGTTCTTCATGTGAATGTTAATTAAGTTCAGTCTTGATGTTGGCAGTGTGTCGTCTTTCTGCCTGCATCCATACGTCCAGCGGCTGCTGACGCACCTCACAGCGAAGTCAGACTGAATAACATTAACAAAGAAATCGAGCGTCTTTTACTCATTTTCGCGTCATATTAATTCAATTCCATGTCGGTTTTTCAGAGGCCGCACTTTGTGCTGCTGTATTGTGTTGCATTAGACTTGTTTGAGGTATTTAGGGAAGTGATTACTGTTGTTTTTAGGGCTGAGTGAAGCAAATCTACAATCAACTTGTCTGTTTCACCAGCGTTTGGCTGGTAAATGGTGCTGATTTTGTGCCCTGGGTGTCATTTTATATTATATGAATCTGCTTTCAGTGAACACACGCACGTCATTGAACACTAACCAATCATTTTAAGTCGCGTCTGGTTCGTTGACACGTGAAGTGACGACTAAACACAGAGAGTACAGGAAGTTATTATCACACAACGTGCACAATGTAATTGTTTTATTTCACCGTTTTTGTAGTTACGATCAACAAAAAGGGTTAATTGCGTGCGTGTGCTCATCTTTACCTGCATCTGTTTTTCTACCCACAAGATTAAAGGATCTAAACGAAGAGTCAGGAGGCCATCTCTCCACGATGTGGGGAAGATTAGGGTGGACGGACGCTAATCAACTGCCAAGCGAGAGCAAAGTGATGGATAGAGAGAACGGAAGAGAGGAAGAGTGGCGAAGACGGGGGAACCAGAAAGAGAGATCCAGATAGAGAGGGAGATATTATTACTGAGGCTTCAGGAAATCGATTCCACCTGCTGCTAAGGTTTTCAATGAGCTTTGCAGCTTAATGATCTGAAAGTGAAGTCTTGACTCGGACGACGGCGACGTTGCAGCCGAATACTCAAGATAAAACACGACACTTGGTTCTCGTGCAGCAATATTCTCTTAAAGTCATTTTATATGTAGTCAACTCCAGATGCACCAAATGTTCTTGTGCTGAAAGATGAATCCCACTTGATTGTTGATTATTGTTAATTATTAGCAGAGGGTAACGCCCCCTAAACACTATATACAGTCACGGCAGGTGTTATGTGTCTCTAAAATAGAACTTCAGCTGCAGGCAAATGAGGAAACTGTTCAACCTACACAAAGTAAACATGCACCTTCCACAGCGTATGAGGAAGGAGGAACATCAAGAAGCATCTGTATAAGAGCAGTATGTAGGTCATCATCCTCCAAGGGAAGATGTAGGCTTAATTGGGTTCAATGGACCGATAGTATCTTTAGCCCACAATGTAATGATCCGATCATTATAATTACTCTAAACATACCATTATTTTTTATTATGTTTCTTTGCATTGGACAAAACAATTGTGGCAAATTGTGATGGAGATGGAAGAGCAACACTAAGAATAAAATCAATGGGTACCAACAAAATAACAACAAATCGTGGATGCAAAGAGGAAATATGTTCGAGATTGTCTCCACTGAGGCGAAGTGAAGGTCACCTGAAGGATTTTTCCCATGCACCTATATTCTCATCATTAAATACAACTTACTGTATTATTACCCAGCAGGCTTGTCACCGGCTTGGCTCGAACAAGGCCACTGGCTGCGTCTGGTCCAAACCTGCAGGCGTCCTCCCAGCAGCAGAGCGGAACCACAATCTGTCACCAACTCTGTAGTACAGTGCAGCTCCGTCACCACCTCTCCTGCCCTCCTCCACCTCTCACCAGCCTCCATCAATCACTCCAACAACCTTCACGTCACCGGCTCCACCGTCCTGCCCTCTAACCCTCCATCCATCCTCCTCGTCCCATCTCCTTAATACTGTTCTACGCTCTGCTTCCACACGTGTTTCATCCATCTACCTTTTCAGCAGTGAGCTTAGCTGTTGACATAAAAGCAGCAAAAGAGGGAAAGTTATTTTTAGATTTCTTGAGAGACAATTTGACAACGACAAAGAAGATGAAGACTACAAGTTAGTTTCTTGGAGCGCAGTTAGAAAGAAGGTCTGCAGCTGCTCTTCAGCTCTGTTTGAGGCTAACCGCTCAAGGCTACATTAGCCGCTACTAGCATAACACCACCGAATCGCCGACCTGAAATCTCTGTGGTGGAGTTGCATTGTGGGTAAAGGCCCTGTCGCACAGTGCCGTATGGCAGAAACGTATGCTGGCGCATATGAAAATGAGCAATAACGCATTCCTAGCGTATTCCTTCGGCCGTATGGCAGAAGCTATATCGGAAAGTATGGCGGGATATCGGCAATACGCTAGTGTGCGTTGAACGCTGAGGTCGTGAAACGTTTTTGAACATGCTCAAATGTTTCCCGTCCTCAGCGTTCAACAACGCACACCAGCGTAATGCCGATATCCCGCCATAGTTTCCGCCACACGGCGAAGGAATACACTAGGAGTGCGTTATGCATCTGTTGGGCAGTCGTCGAATACGCTGGCCATTCGCTCTGAGACATTTTGTATGTGATACGCTATCAAGAGGCTCTGCTCATTTTCATATGCGCCAGCACACGTTCCTGCCATACGGCGCCGCGTGACGGGGCCTTTATGTAGGCTGATGGTTTGGACGAGGAGAATCTAAGCATGGAATAAAGTCCGACACATGCTAAATCGATGTACCAAGTATGTACTCGAACTGAAGGGATTACAAGATGCGTATTGAATGTAAAATCATTTAAAATGTTATCACATAAGAAATATCAGGGAATTAGAAGAGACATCAGCAGGTAAAAGTGATCTCCTTTTGTGTCAGTCAGTCGCTGCCCCAGTCTCACGTCCGACACGTGTAACAGCTACAGCTCTAAGATGATGAGATGCCTAACCCTCCGTTCTGATGAGAGCACAGGTGGAAAGGAAGATAGATGGAAAAGTTAATCAAATATGAATCTGGAATAACTGAGGTGAGCGGGGGCTGTGATTACTCTGATTAACAAGGCCATTACCTCTAATTGCTTCCAAGAACCGTCAGCTTGTACATATACAACCTTATGATTCAAGCAGGAGGCTCGGCTGCCAGCTCTGAGCCGCAGCCTCATGACGTGGGAGAAGCTGTGCAACATGGGAAGTCCAAACTAAAGCTTCATGGACACTTGGAGGCAGCAGAAACAAGTTGGGAACATTAAACACTTATTTACTCATCCAGCACTTACGGAGCGACATTATCATTCATTTGGAGTCGTGTTTGTGTCCACCTGATGAATATAAATCCAATATTTACTTTCTTTTATCTCTGCCAACTCCTGAGGGAAATATCTGGCTCCACTATGTTCACGGTGTCTTAACGGTGTCAGTCGGCTGCCGTGGGTGTTTAGAGCGTCTTCACTGCACACCATCCACTGTCCTCAAACGGACACTTGATCCATAAAACATCGGTACTTGATGACGGCGAGAAACAGCAAGTGTGCAGGAATGACAGGCTGCGCCACTCATGATGAGAATACAGTAAAAGTCAATTACAGGGTGTAGAGCAGGTGGTGTCAAACTCATGTTAGTTCAGGGGCCACATGCAGCACAATGTGGTCTCAGGTGGGCCGGAGCAGTAACATCACAGCATGATAACCTGTAAATAACCACAACTCCACATGTTCCCTTCGTTTGAGTGCAAAAACAGATCAGTGTGTCTACAAAGGCACAACACATTGTGTCACAGGTATCTGGAACAGTATTTTACTTTATGATCAAATCAACTCATTTACACTTTGCAAAGTCATCCCGCGGACCGGACTGGACCCTCGGGCGTGCCGGTTTTGGCCCCCGGGCCGCATGTTTGTCACCCCCTGCTGTAGATGCATTGAATGGGTATGTCTGAAAGAATGCCATAAATACATTTGGTTTCTTTAAAACTTAACAATTAGTAAATTGTTCATTCAAACTCTGAATCCATGTGGGTGTGTTGATCCGTCCTGACTTCTTCACACTTCCTGACTGAAGCAAATTGTGGCTTAACATCAAGCCAGTGGATTCCTCACTTAATGCCAGCCAGAAGACAGGATTTATCACCCTATAAAATAATACTCGGTTGGTTTTACTCTCACGCACACAACTTCTCAGGCTTCAGTAACTTCTGAATATCTGTTTTTCTTGAATATCTAAATTTAGACGCGCTTGTTTCAGAGTCTGGATAATTGGCTTGACGATCCATCACTGTGAACACACATATAAATATATCTTAGTTTAATAAGAGTTTATTGAGAACGTGTCACACGAACGCTGCCCAATCCCATCTTTACTTGACTACAAACGAGTAGAAATGTGAAACATCTGTTTATTTCTTTCCTTATCTGAACTATTGTGACCTCGACATCAAAGCGGAGCTACAAACGCTGCAGACGTGAGCTGCAGGTAGAATTACACGCTCTCCGACTTCCAAGCTTACCGACTTATTTATATTTTGAGGACACCTGTTTACTTATTTACTGAACCTCGGCTGTGAACTCGCGGGCCCCTCAGAGCTGCGAGGTTGAACCCTTTGTACTCCTGATGTTCTATAATTATCGTTTCACGTCACACGCGCTCAGACTCATCATCGCGAGTGTCTCCTCTCACGTGCCATGTTTTTGTTTTGGTTTTTGGTGTCTAGATAAAAAATGGCCCCTCTGAGATTGTTTGACAGTGAGAGCCTGTACTCTTCCTTCATTTGTTCTTTTCCTCCCGACTCCCTCAGATGTCTCCTCTGCTGATGAGAGCAGTCTGCGCTTTCATCTCCACTTTACTCGTCCTTCCATCTTTTATTTTAAGAACGTGTGCAATGGATTAGTTCCCCCCCCTCCCTCCTGAAAAGCCTTTGGATTAAGATGTGTGGAGGGGCAACAGAGAGAATAAGGAGAAGATGAAGGAAGAGGAGGAGGAGGACATGATAAAGAGGAGATGAAAGTAAGAGGAAGTGACGTAAAGAGAGACACTGAAGGAGGATAAGAGCTTCATAGTGTGTGTTGGATTAAGCATTAAGGCTGAATTCTTAGTCGACTAACACAATGTTGTCGACTGTTCGATTACTTTATTTAATCCACAGATCTGTAAAAGTAAGTTGCACCACTTTAGATCTTAAAAGTTACTAATACAGCATGAAGAAACCTTAAAAATGACTAATTCGACTACAAGTGGCTGATCTACTGATATTCAACATACATGCTACAGCTTAATGTGCAGCAGTTTGTGTTTGTCTTCTTGGTCAGCTGTTACTGGTTGTGTATCTGCTCCTAAAACACAAAACGCTGACTCGCTGTTGCTATGCGACTGTTTACAACAAACCAGTTTGAAGCAATCTTTTGCTGGAACGCACGCAGAGCCCGAATGCTAAATACACGAACGCCACGCAGAGCTGTAAAAGGGACTTTTTGCTAGAAACAAAGGATAGAAGAAGTTGCTAGTATAGGAGGAACTCCTTTCTGTGAGTCATTAAAATGCAATCTGTATGTGGATACACTCAGACGGGGCTAAAAGAGCCAGAGCACACGCCTCTCCTCGCAGGCATTCATGATGTTGCACTTGGCTGCACACACGGAAAAAAATGACCAAAGTTGTTTTGTAAAAATGGACGAGAGAGCTGTGGAGAAGTTTTAACCCGCTCAGCAGACCTGGACACTTTCTGCAGAAAGTGTTCTTCAGATGTTGAACCAGCACTTGGCTTGAAGATCAATCACACATGTTGTATTGCACTGTTGAAGTGGGTTCATTCTGAAGCCACATGCAATGCATTCAACAGGGAATGACGTCCCTGTGAGATGAAAGTATTCTACCTGGTCACATTCAATATCTTTCTAACTGGTTGTGGCCAATAACATCTAAATGCGTGAGCTTGTCCTGCAGGATGCAAAGAATACAAACGATGTGCAACAGTATAAAAGACTCTGTGGGGATGCTGGTGTATTCCATGCTCCTAACTCTGATCCTAAATCTATATTTAGACAGCGCAGGTGATGAAGGGGAGTGTGTTGATATTGTATTTGGGTCACCTTTTAAGGTCACTCGTGCTCAACACCAAACAGCAGAACTCTGAGCGATGATGTGGGAGTAAAGCTGGTCTGCCAAAACCTTTTCAGCTCCATACCTGGTATGTCTTCTCGTCTCACACACATGATGCTACTGAAGTTAGTAGTTATGTGATCACAATGTCATAAGTGACGTAACAGATTAACTTAAATCAGAAGCTTAATTACTTTGATGCATCAGAAATGTAACGACCGAGGTCTGTTTCACCACAGACCGTGTGGGTTGTAGCTGCTGCAGTCGTGGGCCAATTACATGTTGCATTGAATCGAAGGATGCTTGCGGTGATTGGCTGCGATTCAATCTAGATCTGGATACAAAAAGGATTGCAGGTTTGCAGGTTTGCAGGTTTGCAGGTTTGCATCGTTTGACGAGATTTTACTTGGTACTAACTTGGTTATTTTGGTCGATGTCCTAATACACGATAATATTGTCCATTTAATTATTCCTAACTGACCACCGTCACATAATATATTACATGACATGACGTGATTTTGTGTGTAGGATGCATACAGCATGTGTACGTGTGCACACAGTACAGGGTGCACACGTACACATGCTGATGTTTACGTGTGCACACGTACACATGCTGATGTTTACTGGTGATGAACGTCCTGTTTCAGTGTTTAACTCACACAGAGAGTAAGGAGTGTGTTGTCTGTACTCACTTTGTGTGTGGAGGCTTCTCAGAATTACTTCTAGCTTCTGAGAAATTGAAAAGGACAATGATTCAGTGTGTTACTTACTGCATTTGATGTTTACACTCGTGCTTATGCAATAAGTCTGGCTGTGCTCTGAAGCGTTTCCCTTTGCTGATAGTGTGATTTAAGTTATTCTTTGGTTGTTTGTTTCTCCGTGATAACCAGCTGTATCACACTTTCATGCATTTCAAATGTATTCTCCTTTATCACGAATGCATTTTGCTTCCTTAGCATCTCATTGTAAAACATTTTGTAGGAAATATTCAGCTGGAGAAACTGTTTTCCTCAACTGAGAAGCATGAAATGAGATGCTACACATAACCACAGGTTACAGGTTCAATGTGTAAGATATGCCAGCGTTTAAACTTAAAACAGAGTGTGAGGAGGTAACAGTGTTAATGCCAAAGACGTGTATGTGTGTTGCAGAGATATCTCCTGAAGTTAGCATGCTAACAGCTAGCCGCGCTCTGTCCTGTCTTGTAATACCACTTGTTCCTCTAGAGGTGATAGTGAGTCAGTGCAGCTGCAGTGTGTCTCAGTACAGAGGGAGAAGAAGAGCTGCTGTCTGACTCTTACAGCCATGTTCCTGTTTTATAGTTTGTTTATTGGATTACATTCAAAGTGGCAGAAAGTAGAAAGCCCCCTCTGTTCGTCCTCACAGCTGCAGGAGGATGTTTCATCTGTCGTCAACGGCGTAGCTTCAGTTAGCTCGAGTTCAGCCACAGCACCGGGGATCTGCAGACTCCCTGTCGCTGCCGTCACACAGGTCCAGCAGCCCGCTGTGACTGCAGGGCCGGGGCTGCTCTCCTGGCTGCGCCGCCCCCCCCCGGGAGGATGCAGGTTGTTTACTAAACCCAGATGGATCGGCCCCACGTGAAGATTCCCCACTGACTGACTGAATACAATAAATATGCCAAACTGCTACAACTAAAACATAAACATTAGTTTGCATCGACCCAGTTTAGAGGTGAAAGCCTCGCCCTATTCCTTCGCAGGTGGCTCAGAGTTACACATTCAACCTTTAACAGACGGTGAATAGTGCAGCTTCTGCAGAACTATTTATATCACAATCTGTAGAGAGATTTGGGAGAAACCGGCTGAGCTAGTTATGTTCACTCAATGAGGACTTTGTGAATGTGTTGTTCAAATATACTGTATATAATAAAAGGTATTTCATTTATAATGTTTTATATGTTACCAGGCAAAGCAATGCAAGTGTTTGGTAAACACGTGTGTTGATAAAAGCGAAATGCATCTGCAGGGAGAGAAATAACATGGACGCTGATAACAGCATGTAGAATTGTATCTTCTTTGAGGGAGAGGGCACACTTACAATACGCCTGAAGACATGAGGCTTTCAGCAGACGTACACTTTGGCCACAGTACGAATCCATAAAAGCACAATTTCTGTCTCTCTCTCTCTCTCACATACACACACACACACACTCTCTCTCTCTCTCTCTGTGTCTCTCTCACACACACCTTCTCTCTCTCTCTCACACGCACACGTTCTCTCTCTCTCACATACACACACACACACACTCTCTCTCTCTCTCTCTCTCTCTCTCTCACACGCACACGTTCTCTCTCTCTCTCACACGCACACATTCTCTCTCTCTCACACACACGTTCGCGCTCACACACACGTTCTCTCTCTCTCTCACACGCACATGTTCTCTCTCTCTCACACACACGTTCGCTCTCACACACACGTTCTCTCTCTCACACACACACACGTTCTCTCTCTATCTCTCTCTCACACACACGTTCTCTCTCTCACACACACGTTCTCTCTCTCACACACACACACACATTCTCTCTCTATCTCGTTCTCTCTCTCTCTCTCTCTCTCTCTCTCTCTCTCACACGCACACGTTCTCTCTCTCTCGCTCTCTCTCTCTCTCTCGTGTTGCTTTTCCTGAATATCCACCATTTTCAAAAGTCTTAAAAATGCCAAAACATGTGAAGTGGGATTTTATGAATTGTGTTTTTCTGCTGTTTCATTGTAAAATCTCAAAATAATTGGTAACAATTCACTTTTGTTCTTCAGATAATACTTCCTGAATGCCTCTCGCATTAACGTCAACCAGCTAGTGAACACAGTGAAGCATGTAGCAGCTGTAGAGAGATATGTCTGCTGGATGTGCGTCACATGCTAACTCACCTTATTAACTTCATAAGGTGTTCACTGATTGTTGTCCTGATTTTTTACCTTTTTTCAACCGCAAATTATGCTTTTTTTTTCTATTATGCCAATCCCGCTGACTTGCATGACCTCATGCCGATACAACATTTTCTGATTATTCCAACGTAGCCGTCGGTACGGCTCTAAAGATCCATCCAGCTCTGTGAACAACACGATTCTTGTTCCGTCACCGTCACCCTACAGCCGGTTGGACAATGTGACTGAACAATAAATCCACTCACTGTAATTATAATGAAGATGCACTAAAGACTTTGATATTTCCATGGAGACTGCTGAGTGGAAGTGTCGACGTTCGTCCCCCACAGTATCGCTTGGTCACATGTAACAGCAGGAGCGACGTTTGCTTTTGCTGTTACTGGAAAAGGAGCACTTGAAACGTGTTGCGGGACATCTGCTTCTGTGTGCTTGTTGAGGGGGAAAAGGCAGGTCAACCATAAAATCTGCTGCTCTGACGTGTTGTTACAAGAGGTAGAGCACCTGCCGGAACAGCAGGGGAGATTTCCATGTCGCTGAAAGTTAGATAGAGTCCTATCAAAGCCCCCGTCTCATCTTTTATAGACCAATCATTCGTCAGGCCTCCGGCGACAGCCATGAGGCCGGACGCCATGTGATTATTTAGGAACGCTCTGAGGGAATTTCTTCAAATTTGGCTCAAATTTCCACTTGGACTCAAGGATGAGCTGATTAGACTTTGTGGGTCAAAGGTCAAGGCCACTGTGACCTCACAATGCAAGTTTTTGGCTCACTCATGCATATGCTAATTATGACTATTTCACACAAATGTCTAATAGGATGAAGTGATGACATTTTCGGACTGATAGGCAGCAGCTTCATTCTACTTTCAGATGTGATGGAGATTTTTAAATAGTATTTATTTAGCCTTCATTATTTTCCTATTCTACTACTGTTGCTGCTGTTTCCATTTCCAGTGTTACTGTACAGACACTAGTGTTAAGGGATCGATGCATTCAGTAGTAAACACAGACTATAAGTGCTTCACTTCGGTTCATATTTGGTGTATTGGGAGCAAAAACAACTACGTACTTGTGCGCGTGCGTCCATGTGTAGCCTACATATGCGTCGACAAGCGCGCACTCTCCATATCCATGCCCTTTCCTGCGTCGTGCAGCTCATTACGTTTTGATCCATGCGGGGCTCCTGCGCCTGCACTCGGCACTTGGCGGAGAGACGCGCAGGGCAGGCAGTGGTGTGCTGCTGCTGCTGCTCTGCTGCTGCTGCTGCTGCTGCTGCTCTGCTGCTGCTGCAGCTGATGATACCGCGGCGCTCACTTCATCACAGTCCTCTTGCAGTCACGGTGAAGCAGCCTTGGATTCCTTCAGTGCTTGGTCGGGGCTGCGCATCTGGACCTGAGAGTGTCCCAGGGACAATTACGCGTCGTGGTGCTGCGCAGTACCTCTCCCTGCCCCCACAGAGGAAATACTCACACCGGTTAAGGACAGTTTGTCTATTTTTGACAGAATGGCAGGCGCAGAGTGCCTTTTGAAAACGCCGAGGTAAGAGACTGTTTATTATCCCGGGATTAAAAAAAATGAAATGTCGCTAATCATAGGCGCATATTCCTAAAATAAACAAATCCTAATGTCTTAAATTGTACGTCAGTATTGGTGAACATCTACTTTATAGTGTTTTTGTTGCACGTATGTCGTCACTCTTATATTCTCCTACAATAGTCCACATATGGATTCGCTGTGATATTTGAAATATAGTATTGTAGATATATATATTTTAAAGCTCTGCAATGAAGTTGTTTGCTGTTGTAGTGATCTTTCGATTGTGCAAAGTGTGTCAGCTTGTGTTTAGTGCTGGGGGGAAAAAAGCGCACGCAGAGTGTTGCAGTAAATCCGCTTTCACGGTCGATTGTCAGTGTTTGTGCAGCAAACAAGATGTTTCAATGTGCCTGGCCTGACGGAAAATGTGTTGCAATAAAGAAAAGTGCACAGCAGTCGCGTTTCACTTTCCAATAGCCTCATATTTTAATACAATTTAGACCTTCGAGATCAAATGTAAGGTTCCTGGGTTCTCCGGGACCTAAACCTGCCATGTTTATTTATTTGTTTGCATTTTTGAACTCTTTCCAAAGCAGTGAAATCCGAAGGCTGCCACCGAAAGTTGCCTGTTTGTGCGCCACTCATTTCTCCCGCTGGCCTCTGAAGTCTGGTGAAATCCTCCACCACACAAGCTTTCACAGTAAATTACAACAGCGGCCCGGGGGCAGTCCTTGAAAGCCAGACATTTCAGGGGTTAATTGTGTCCTCCGCACCAGGCGGATGATTGCTGGGTACCTGGGGGCCCCGGGAGCGCGAGAGCGCGCCAACCTGTCAATCAGCACCGTGTCGTGATGGGAAGGTCGTTAAACGCAAATATTAGAAATCGTGCGTAACGAATGTATCCCGCTGGTTTTGCGGAAATCACTTTCCATTTGCACGAGCGCCACAGACAGACCAGTGTATGCTGTTTGTTTGTTTTTTACAGTGTCGTTCGCTTCCCATTTTCTGGATGCATCCAACATATTCGCTGCAGAATCTGTGTGTGTGTGTGTGTGTGTGTGTGTGTGTGTTCTTGAAGTGTTCCTTGCAGATACAGCAGCCCCTTTAAAGCACATCATATCCACTTATCTCCAGCACATCATCGTTCTCTTCTCTCTCAGATTGTCCTGCCATATACAGTAAACTCACTTTTTCTGTGACACATTTATTTACATCCGGCCTGTTCATTAACTGCAAATAGATACAGTTGTTTTGATCCCTGGGGGGCTTTCATTATGAAATGCTTTTTAATTTGCTTTGAAATATGTGGATTACAGAAAGAAAAACGGCATGCTTCTATTTAAACATGCATCCTCAGTCTCTTTATTTTTCCAAATTGATCCTCATTAATGCCATTCCAGATAAGCTTCGATTTGGCTTATCTCAGTGGAAGCATGCACGAAGGATAATGACGCCTTCCTGGGATTTTTGAGTTTGCTATGTTGTGGTTAGGCTCTGCGTCGTCTGACAGACGTTCCCATCACTAAAGATTGTTTATTTATTTTATTTTATGCACCAGATGAAGGTCACATGTTGTGTTTCCCTGTTTGTTCTGCTATAATCCTCTGTCACCATTGCTGTCCAAGCCAAATCTCATGATTTGGCAAAACGGACGTGCATTTCGGACACTTAGTTGCAAACAGGATGGCCTGATAGCCTTCTGCAAATCACTAATGGGGTCCAGCATGCAGTGGGCTTTGTGTTCATGCTAGAGAAGCTCTGTGTCATGAGTGTGTTTATGCAGAGAGAGAAGTCATCAAAGCCCCTAAAGAAACATCTTAATGCTACAATGGCTTCTCATAAATAACTCCCAAAGATTTTGCACTCTTCAATAAATGATGGCAGGTGTCACCTTGGTTGGTCCTAAACTTGTACGTTTTCTTAATTGGGGCATTAGAGGCGGTCACTGTCTTGCTTGCTGGTAAAAATCTAACCGAAGGAGAATATTGCATTTATTTCCCTGTACCTGGTTCATTCATTGGATGAGTGTCACATGTGTAGAATATAAACACATGTGACAGGTGATGGGCTGCTCCCACATTACTGATCCCAGACTATTTATATTAAAAGAAAAGTGCTTGACAAGAACGTGCTCTGACAAAGTCAACTCTACCCTTTGTGCCCTGCAGTAACTTCCAGTCGTCTGCCATGTTTGAAGGCTCCGAGGCCGTCGAGGTGGAGGGAGGCAGCACGCAGAGCACCGTGGCCTCGTCCATCAGCGCCTGCAAGAAGGTAAAAAAAAGATGGACGTGTACATATATCTACCTGTGTGTCCTCGTGTCTGTGTGACCGCTTCTTCCCCCTGTTCATATGCAGCTGTCAGTCATATCTGCCTCCCCCTCAGTTTATCTGCTGTGAACAAGAGTTTAATTTCCTTCTCCTGGATGCCTGTGACACCCAGAGGTTGTGCAATAGGAGGAACAGCCAGGCCCTCGGGTCAGCCCAGTAGATTTATCATCGCCCAGTGCCAGAGAGACAGGAGGGGAAATGGCACCGATCAGTGGGTTGAGGCGGGGGCTAGATTGAATTTCCTTTCAATTTTGTGTGTAGCTCTACTTGTGTGCGTCTCCCACTTTGTGTCTACGTGCAGGTGGGTTTGCTGAAGCGTGTCACTAATTAGCCTGCCGCTCATGATCTTAACTGGCTTCCACTCGAGTGTCCTGTAGAAGCACGAGGTCACGTCTCTCTCATATTTGGGCCTCGGGCTCCGCTGACCCGTGCCAGCAGCCTCTGATATGAGATCAGCTGAGGCTACGTCACCTCCACCTGGCCGAATGCCTGCACAGATGGTGTGTTCCTGAGGGTGCAGGCATGTTGTTTAGTTGTCACTAAAAATACACAGTGAGAACACACGCCTAATATCTGTCATATGTCAAAGTAACTGCGTAAGAAGGATTCTATTTATAGTATGTGATTGTGCTTTATCTGCTGTACATCAGTGGTTCTTCTTCTTCTTCTTCTTTTTCTTCTTCTTCTTCTTCTTCTTCTTCTTCTTCTTCTTCTTCTTCTTCTTCTTCAAGGGAATCTTTAAATACTCCCTTGATAATAAATTGGCACAGTAATTGAGTGGCCTATAAAAACAGAAAAATCAATAGTTAATGACAAATGCGTATTTCAGTGAGTACAAGTAGTCAGTATGTCATTGACAAAAGCAGCTCAATGACTGTAGGTTCATCCTGAAGGCTTCATTAAAATGTCCCTCCAGGGACGAGGCAATAACTGTCGTGTGCTCTGTGCAGCGTCGGGTCAGCTGATCCTGAAAGACAACAACCAGAGGAGGGAACAACAGAAGAAAGTGCATAGTGTGTGTGTCATCTGCTCCGTGTGTGTGTGTGTGTGTGTGTGTGTGTGTGCGCTGTGGTCTTCCTGTTCCTGAGCAGAGGTTTCTGCGTGTGCTGCAGGTGCTGTGCAGTAACAGTGTGCTGGACTCGTCAGAGTACTGGCTGAGGAACGAGAAAGCTCTGTGCAGACTGGGCCTGCTGGACGACGACACGGAGAGCAGCTGCACCATGGTGAGTAGCACACTGTGGATGATGTTCACCCTCGTGGCTTAAAAGTCATCTCTAGTGTAGCGACTCAAAGCTGCAGGAGGCCGCGGCCTCAAAAGGACAGCGAGGTAACGCTTTGAATTTCAAGACAGAAAGGATGTGACGTCTAGAGACTCGGAGGCTTCTGGGCGTGGAGATGGTGAACATGTTTTTGCAGCAGGTTGTTCCCTTGCTGGTGTTCAGTAGACACTTCCTGCTGCTTTGATGTGTCACTATACGTGTTGAGGAGACTTAAGCTGATGCAATGACTGTTCTTGCATTACTGAGTCAGGTGAGAAACCAGCATGTTGACACAATAATGCAAATAACGTGAGACTTGTTTCAGGTTTGAACTGTATATGCTGTGGAAGAAGTGCAGCCTTTTATAACTGCTTCATCCGCAGCTCTGTGAGGAGTAACTGGGAGAGGTGGAGGTGAGGATAGGCACAGATAGGACAGACTTCCATCCACAGAGAGCAGTGAACCGCTGCTCTTCAGTCGGGTATAAAGTCTTTAAGTTGCTCATGGGTTTGATGAAATAACTCTTCATTCATTCACTGACGACAGACGATGTTTCTTCTGATGCTGAACGTTGTACAGTCGTTCCTCTCGCCGAGAGACGACTTTGCATTGTTGCCAGTTCTGTGAATGAAAGGAGGATTTGGCTTGTGTTTGGCATTCTTTGAAAAAGAACATTTACATAATATAATTTCTCACAATCGCTTTGCTGCTCGCAATATACGAGAGGATTCTCTCCCAGAGTTATGAACTCTGCCGTTTCATTCTGCTGGAAGATTGTTAAAAGATCACTTTAGTCTCAGCAGGCAATTTATTAAAGCCAGATGGTTTCGGCATTTCTGTTGTGTTGATCTTATCACAGATATTATCTCTGCTGTAATACAAGCTCTCAAACATTTCCGTGGTTAGACTCTTTTCCTTTTGATTTTTGAGAACAACACTCTTACTGGACTGAAGTCCTCCGTCTGCTCGACTCGGCATGAAACACACGTCGACTCACGTCGCAAGTCCGAGCCACACGACCTGGTGAGAAGATGTACAAACAACTGGACACGTTGTTGTTAGCGAGCCTCCTGCTCGACTGACACAGATTCAGCAGAACTATTGAGCTGTAACCATTAAATTGTTATATATAGTTTTTAATGGTGGTATTTATGAACACTGATCTACACCATATGCCAAAACTCTATTCGATAAGATAACATCCTGTATGATTATCTTTCTAAACCATAAGAAGGTTGAGAATGCTTAAACATCTTTGGATCGGCACGTATTAGGACTACGAAGCATATTGCTGGTCGTTTAGGCGATGACGTGGAACATCAAGAGAGAAAGAGAAAAAAGCTTTTAGCTGGAGGACGCACACGCTTAATCCTCTCTGTCGCCTAAATCTGATGTGTCACCTTTGATCGCTCACTCATAGTAAATTGCAAGTTAAGCATGAATTGCATTCAGGATTAACATCTGCCGGTGGCTCGACTGGAAAGCGTTTGTTGGGAGCGACAACAACAGTTTGAATCCTATAACAACTGCATGAAAGATACAATATCTCAACACCGCACACAGGGAGAAGATAGGATTTGGTTTAAGTTCTCTACTGTAGAGTCTCTAATAACATCATGTGTTTCTCAAAAGGAATTAAATATAGACCCACGCTCCAGTCTGATTTCCCTTCCCTCAGGGCTGTAATCAGTTTTCTCACCTTTCTAGCTGCACAACATCTTTTATGTTTCACTCTTTGCCATTTCTTGGGGTTTTTCTGAAACGATTCCTCTCGACTCTGAGCAGCCCGATGTCTGACCTCGCTGATCGCAGCCTCGGCGTAGTGATCCAGGTTTAATTGCAAGAGCGGAGAGGTCAGTCTCACACAGTCTGGTCCGGGAAGAAATCCTCCCACAGAGAGATGCTGGAACAAGTGATGATAATCTGTTTCTCTGCAGACTGGAGGAAATCTGCACACAGCAAACGACCATAACAAAGTTTTCATGCCTTTTTTTTATTTAAAAGATGCAGTTTGTCCTGAACACAAAAGCATTTACTGAACAAGAGTTTATTTACCTTTTTATTTTTGGATCCTGCGTCATGGAATTGTGACTGTAGAGAAAAATAAATGCCGGTAACAAAACAAAGTGTTCTGACATTTCCCCCCCCCCCATAATCCTCCCGAACACATGTTTGATAATCATTACCAAGGTAACGGGGAGAGAAGTAATTCAGCCACAGCGTCGTTCTCACTAATGTCGCACTTCGTAAGTGTGAGCATTGAATGTTCCTGAAGCCTCCAGACACCAGCTGTAACATCCAGGACGAGACGTACACACTCCTACATCTGTGCGTTTCATCATGAGAAGTTATCAGATGTGCATCAGAAGCAGCTCGCAGTGTTCGCTGATGCAAGTTTAGGCAAAAATAGTACTGAATTATTAAAGTTTAGTGGGTTCTTTGTAAGACTGTACATCAGCGCCGCTGACCATTAGAGCGAATTCTGAAAAGTATGTGTGTGTGTGTGTGTGTGTGTGTGTGTGTGTGTGTGTGTGTGCGTGCACCATGACTGTGTGCAGATTATGTGTTCAGTCATGTGTCTGTCGCACACTACTGGACCCTTCAGCCTAATTTCTACTTGTGATCATGTATGGCTGTATGCTAAGAGGCCTCTTATGGTTGCAGCGATTCACAATTTTATTTTTAAACAATCCGGATTCTTCTTCACGTGATCAACGACAGCTTCAGTTTGGAATCTTGTTTCCAGGGTTAAGTTTGTTCCTGTCCAGATTTGAGGTAGCCAGTAGCATGCAAACACTGGTGTGTGTGTGTGTGTGTGTGTGTGTGTGTGTGTGTGTGTGTGAGTGAGAAAGGTTAGCAGTGTTGTACGGGTTACAGTTTGCCCATGAATAAACACTGCGGCTCCTCAATACTCAAGATCCAGCTCCTTATTATTGGACACCAACCTCACCTGCGTGTGAGAAACACGTCTGACACTTACAACCGTGGTCCGTAGTCCTTTCATGTGCAGCATTGTAGACACACCTGGCGGAGATCTGCGCTCCAGTGAAGAACACTTTTCTTGAAATGCTGTTTGTGACTGCTGCAAAATCGAAAACATCACTTCTCATTTGTGCAGAACAGCAGACGCTCCTGCCTGAGTTTGGGGATATGCAGACAGCTTTATCTTCATTGTTCTTCTGCGAAATGTAAAAGCAAAGCAGCTTCATCTCCCGTTTCTGTTTCAACCCGACATCGGTCGTTTGTTTTCTTGACTTTGCGCGAACAGATGAGGCCCGTCCTCCCGCAGCATCGCTCTCGGACTCAGACGCGACAGATCGCTCTTCTGATTCTCCAATTCCCTCGTTTGGCTTTTTCGCAGCCGATCCATCAAACAGAGGGGGGAAACATACGACGGATGACACTGTGGGAGGAATACATTCTTCTGGCCTGAACTGTACAGAGAAGATGGTGAGACGATGAATGCTGATCCAAACAGAAGGAGAGGAGTAGCCTCAAAGAGGAGAGTGATACAGAAAGACACAGACCGTGGCGTAATGAGCGGAGGAATCTTCTTTTTGATGACTTTGTCTTTTAATGGACCAAAGCAATTACAGTGTTGAATGGCGTTTTGGGGATTTGTGTTAAAGGTTAAAAGACGCGTACTCTGATTTTATCAGAAGCTGACTATAAACCTCAATATCCACATTAACCCGAAGTCATCCATTGTGTTGAGTTTGAGGGTAAATCATCAAATCAAATATATTTATATCGCCCAATATCACAAATTATACATTTGTCTCAGTGTGCTTTACAGACTGTACAGGATACGACACCCTCTGTCCTTAGACCCTCTGTCTTTAGACCCTCTGTCCTTAGACCCTCTGTCTTTAGACCCTCTGTCATTAGACCCTCTGTCCTTAGACCCTCTGTCTTTAGACCTTCTGTCCTTAGACCCTCTGTCTTTAGACCCTCTGTCCTTAGACCCTCTGTCTTTAGACCATCTGTCCTTAGACCCTCTATCCTTAGACCCTCTGTCTTTAGACCCTCTGTCCTTAGACCCTCTGTCCTTAGACCCTCTGTCCTTAAACCCTCTGTCCTCAGACCCTCTGTCCTTAGACCCTCTGTCCTTAGAACCTCTGTCTTTAGACCCTCTGTCCTTAGACCCTCTGTCCTTAGACCCTCTGTCCTCAGACCCTCTGTCTTTAGACCCTTTGTCCTTAGACCCTCTGTCCTCAGACCCTCTGTCCTTAGACCCTCTGTCTTTAGACCCTATGTCCTTAGACCCTCTCTCCTTAGACCCTCTGTCCTTACACCCTCTGTCCTTAGACCCTCTGTCTTTAGACCCTCTGTCCTTACACCCTCTGTCCTTAGACCCTCTGTCTTTACCCTCTGTCCTTAGACCCTCGCATCGCACAAGGAAACACTTCCTAAAAGAAACCTCAGGGAGAGACTGAGGAGGGATCCCTCTCCCAGGACGGACAGATGTACAATAGATGTCGTGTGTACAGGATAAACAACATAGTACAAATACAACATTTGACAGAAATTATGTTGTGTTGAAAAAGAGAAAGTTTGGATGAATCCAGGAAAATGTCAATAAGGCTTCCCGGTGTCCAGCAGGACCAGGGCAGCAGGCGCAGCCACGATTCATGATCCTGACGTAAACTTTATCAGTGGCAACCTGCCACATGAGACACAGAAACTCCGGGCTGAGTTAGTAACACACATTTACATAAATGCATACAGATAGAGAGGGAGAAGAAGAGAGGGAGGTGAGGAGAGAGGAAGAGAAGGGAGGTGTCCCCCGGCAGTCTAAGCCTATAGCAGCATAACTAGGGGCTGAGCCAAGGCAAGCCTGAGCCAGCCCTAACTATAAGCTTTATCAAAAAGGAAAGTCTTTAACCTACTCTTAAATGTAAATGTTAAATTAAATGTAAATCAAATCTGTTTACGTGTTCAGGAGCAGAAATAGTCCACAAATAGTTAGAGAAGGCCAACACACTGAGCTAATTATAATATAAAGGCTTTGAATTTCCTGCATTTGGGTCCATCACGGTGCCACCTTTGATCACTCGTGTTTTAATGCATGAAGTCCCAGAGAAGTGTCACGTTGCTGTGATAGTCACACTGGATTTCATCACAGCCCTGAGACATTTTTTAAAACCTCTTAATGTATTTGCTTTGCCAGACATATAGTTACATAATCTCTGTGAATCTGATTTACATGTTCGTCTCGTTGATCTGTGTTTTTAACTGATGGGACTTAAAGATTGAGATTGTTTTGTAAGAATATGAGCCACATTTGTCAAATTCAGATTTTAGTAAGCCTGCATCCCTCCTCAACGCGCTCCGTCTTCCTGCTTGGAATCTGAAATCCCTGGAGGAGAGTAAATCCATTCATCACCGGATTCAAACACTTCACACTCGGGGGGAGGGGGGGGGGGGGAGTGTGTTCTGCCCTGATCTGTCCCTTCCCGGTCCGGAGAGAGGGAGAATAGAATAAATATGCCGTCAGCCGCGGCAGCAGCGCTGACTTACAGCAGGATCAGAGCAGGAAGACAAACTTCTTTCTTCTTCCTCTTGCTTCACACTTTCCATCTGACATTAGTATAAACTACAGTCTGCAGCGTCGAGCCCTAAAATGTTACTTAGAAGTAGCAGCGCTCATCTAAAGAGCTACGTAGTATTAGATATGATGGGTTATTAAAAGTGAATGTGTGATTAGGAAAGAAAAGTCTATAGATGAGTCTATTATGTACTTGGAGGGACAGAACACTGATTAGTGCAGTAAAGAAGGTAGTACTACTGCTGGAGTAGTATTTCTACTAATGCTACTATCAGTTGCATGCTTTAAACTTGAACGTGACATTTGGGGGTGTCCTCGCGTACATCATTTATCTTTTACGGGATGTTCAGGGTTCAAGTGACAGAATTAGGATCTTCTCCTAAAGAAAAGTGGATTTGGTGTTAAGTAACTCTTTAAACAAATACGTCTTAGCTCCTGTGCGCTCTCCTCTGAAGATGAAAGTGTTTTGTGATGTGCTAATGATTCGCTTTAAAAACATTGTGAAAACGCATCTTAGCGCTTCAACAAATGTGAAAGCAACACATTTAAACATTTGCATTTCAACTCGGCGTCGACTGCAGCTGTGAACCATTGTCTTCACAGTCCTGGAGTGTGTTCTGCTCTCTTGTCCATATGCATTGAAATATGTAAGATCATTTGGTGAACATAATACTTGAAGCATCAGATAAATGGAAGCAGATCTTGGACAGCCTCAATGTGTAGCATGTGATTTAATCATATGGTACTTCCTGTTATGCTCCATGAATGCATTTGAACAGCGCATACTTTAATTTATGAACACCACACAAGGCTGTCCGTGGTCCCCCTGTATGTGAGCTCTGCACGCCTGCCTGCTCTCTTCACCAGCACTGTTGTGGGTCACATCACAAAATGATTATTGCAGTCACTGAGCAATAACGCTGTTTGAACCCAAACTTCATTTGAATTACATTAAACTTCAAATGGATTATAATATAAGTTTCCAGCCTTCTAGATACGTCAAAACACTTCACAATACAGGGAGCTATGTTTGGCTTCGTGACCTCAGAGTGAGAATGAACCCGTGTTTTTGTAGCAGCATCGGGAACATTTTCCCTGCGGCACCAGAACAGCTTCACAGGCACAGAATGAGTTTACTTAGAATGTCACTAATGCTTTCAAGTAGCCATATTTTATTGTGTTTGGTTTTTTTTTTTAAAGAAAGACCACATGCAAAACAATTATACCGTAAAGAACTAAATGTGCAGTATAACACAAAGTACTGTGTTTTAAATCACTAAAGTCACTTCGACAGAAGGACGAAGAGCAGCAGCAGCAGCAGCAGCAGCTGTGTGTGGGAGGATCAGAGTAGTGAAGAGAGGGAGGGAGGCTGAGCAGGGAGGAATGTTTGATGGACAAAGGAGACTGAAATGTTTGTAATGGATGGTTTGCTGTATTGACCGTGTGTGTGTGTGTGTGTGTGTGTGTGTGTGCGTGTGTGTGTGTGTGTGTGTGAAAGAGAAAAATCTGACAGTTTTGTACATCCTAGGCCAAATGGGGATTGTATGCATATAAGTTGGGACAATTGAAGTGTGTGTGTGTGTGTGTGTGTGTGTGTGTGTGTGTGTGTGTGTGTGTGTGTGTGTGTGTGAGAAAGAGAGTTGAATATGGCTGTGGAGGTTTTCCTGAAGTGAAATGGATGAATACTGACATCCAATTTATTTTTAAGGTCATCCAAAGTGTACAGTGTTGGGATTAATCTGGAGTCCATTCCTGCATCAATATTGGATGATTTTAAGGACAATGAGCAATCAAATACTCGTTCCATTACATTTGTACAGTATTAAAATATTATGCAAGAGAGGAGAAAAACTATGAAACTTCTTCTGACAAATGAAGCACAAAGTTCTTCATTTGATCGTTGATCTTCTACTATATACACATACAATACATGTAATACACATATTAGCTTGTTCCGCCTCAGTGACCACCATGGCCGGAGGTCTTTATTGTTTGGGTTGTCCGTTCGTCCTATTCTCGCAAACTTGATACCTCAAGAACACCGGAGGGACTATTTCAAATTTGGCCACTTAATGTGATAATTATGACAAAGTCACACAAAACGATGAAGTGATGACATTTTGCACATTGACTGCAGAGACACAACCGCAAGGCAGTAATTCTAAGTTTCTAATCAAACTAATATTTCCAAGCACAAGAATGAACTTCTTGAAGAAGTGACCTTCTTGGTTTCCTTTATAACAAGTCAAGATGCCCTTTGTGTTACGTTGGAGACATTTTGCTGAAGGTTACACTAAAATATGCTCTATATTCCTCTTGTCGCCCCCGAGGCTCAGATCTTCCTCCTCTAAGGGTTTTTACTGACCAGCACAGGTGGTCACAGTCGCTCTGAGTCTCACTTTGGTTGGCTGGGCCATGTTGAGTTACATGGGCGCCAAGTGAAGCAAGAAGATGTGGAGAGACAGCCAGTATGTGATGTACTGTATGTCTTCAGGAGCACAGTGAGGATGTTTGGTTGGATGGAGACCATCTAACCATCTTTTTATATCAACAGTGGATCCCTACATTACTTTGATGTGTAAGAGGTAGCATGTAGCACTATAGCCCGGACTCTGCTAGTGTATTTTAGTCCATTGGTTTGGTTCTCCTGCCTGCAACATGCTGTCATAGTGTTGTTTCCAGCTAGCAGCTGTTTGGGCAACAAAGTTCACACTTCACAAGAGCCGGCTCAAAGCTCACAGTCCCAGAAAATTAACTAGTTCACGTCAATTTCTTCCGCTGGTTGCATGCTGTGGTGTATAAATGATTTAGTCTCAAAACCCGCACACATAAAAACCAGCTGCACATGAGCGGCGGTATCATTCCTTCTCCGCGCTCTCTAATGCTGTCCCACGAGCTCTGCAAGCTTGACCCTCCCTCGCTCGTCAAGTGGACTTTTGACACTTTAGAAATGTGGACGTTCCTTTGATTGCTCTGCCGTGCCGGGTCCTGTAGGACAAAGTGTGTGAGGATATGTTCACCGTTCATCGAAAACACGAGCGTGTTCCTGCACAACTAACGGGATTTTCAGTCAACACTTCTTCTCCTAACGGTGTTATGACTGACTATCTCTCTCATCTGGAACACTTGGTATCGATGTATCCACACATCACACTCTGACTTCCACCCTCTCTGCTTCTCTTCATTTGTTTTCCTCTCCTTATATTGGTGGTCGGCCCTTCAGAGACGGGCACAAGTGTGCGTCGTCTCGTAGCCTTTGTGTGTGAAAAACTGATAGAATTAGAGCGTGTCCCTGGGCTCGTCCGACACATGGACAGAGATGACTAGACGGTCCTTTGATTTCCAAATTTAGAACAACTGCCTCTCGGCTCTCACCGTGTGATGGGGTTCAACCCTTCTCAAGGTCAAAATCGTGGATCACTCGCTTCGCTTTTCCTCAAACTGTGTGTTATCTGCAGGCGCTGTGTTGGCAGGTGGGGGGAAGGTGTCTTTGGCCGCTTTTCTGGGATGATTTCCAATACCGGCGCAAGTAAATACTGCTGAGGTGCTATTGAGCAAGGGCGCCAAGCCTCTTATTTCAATGCTGTGGTATAGTAGTATATGGAAGTTGAGTTACATACCAAATTGGAACTACTGCTTGTTTGTGCATCATAGTGTAGAGGTGAGTCTTTGTTCATAGCACATTACCATTTAGATAAAGGGCATATATCTGCATCCAGATACAGAACCAACATGTAATTGAAACCATTAATCCATGCATGTTATCAGCCACAGAAACAATGGCGTGTACGGACTCTGCAAAGTGACTGAAAACAGAATTTAAAGGCCATATTCTTTATCAAACTAGGGTCAGCAAATGGCAAAAATGAAGGAATTGTCTTTGGCTTTGAATAAATGGTGTAGAATAATGTGCCATGCCGTTGACATTTAACGGCTATGTCCTCATCACACTCACTAAACTGATTTGAACAACAGACAAGGTTTGTACTCCCCGGCGAGTCGATGCCTGGTATTTTGAGTGAAAAGGAGCAAGCCTCGTGGTATTCAGATAAATGGTGTCGCCGACACATGAAGGGCAGAGAAGAAAACGCTTGGTTTGATCCGGGTGTCAGCTGTCATTGTCTTCCCATTTGTTATACTCAAGTCTATTTTCTAAAAGCAATTTTCCTCACATTAGACCTGATAGTTTGGAAAATATTGTGTTTGACTGGAGGATACCAGATTGGAGGTGAGGGTTAAATTGTCCTGTTCTGAATGTGCCGTATTACCACTTTTAGGACATTCGATCTGGCTGTTAGGACAGTTTCTGATGTTCCCTGGTTTTGTTCCTTGAATGCAAAGTGTGGCAGGATTTGAAATATAAACTCATGAGTACATTGGCCTATTTATTGCAGCAGTTCTTTCACTTCACTTTCAAATCTCACCTTAATGCCGGTTGTATTGTGGTTTTTATTCGTGCATACATGACTTTCTGGGAATAAATCTTGTAAATGTTAAATTAAATGTAAATCAAATCTGTTTACGTGTTCAGGAGCAGAAATAGTCCACAAATAGTTAGAGAAGGCCAACACACTGAGCTAATTATAATATAAAGGCTTTGAATTTCCTGCATTTGGGTCCATCACGGTGCCACCTTTGATCACTCGTGTTTTAATGCATGAAGTCCCAGAGAAGTGTCACGTTGCTGTGATAGTCACACTGGATTTCATCACAGCCCTGAGACATTTTTTAAAACCTCTTAATGTATTGCTTTGCCAGACATATAGTTACATAACTCTGTGAATCTGATTTACATGTTCGTTTGTTGATCTGTGTTTTTAACTGATGGGATTAAAGATTGAGATTGTTTTGTAAGAATATGAGCCACATTGTCAAATTCAGATTTTAGAAGCCTGCATCCCTCCTCAACGCGCTCCGTCTTCCTGCTTGGAATCTGAAATCCCTGGAGGAGAGTAAATCCATTCATCAACGGATTCAAACACTTCACACTCGGGGGGAGGGGGGGGGGGGAGTGTGTTCTGCCCTGATCTGTCCCTTCCCGGTCCGGAGAGAGGGAGAATAGAATAAATATGCCGTCAGCCGCGGCAGCAGCGCTGACTTACAGCAGGATCAGAGCAGGAAGACAAACTTCTTTCTTCTTCCTCTGCTTCACACTTTCCATCTGACATTAGTATAAACTACAGTGCAGCGTCGAGCCTAAAATGTTACTTAGAAGTAGCAGCGCTCATCTAAAGAGCTACGTAGTATTAGATATGATGGGTTATTAAAAGTGAATGTGTGATTAGGAAAGAAAAGTCTATAGATGAGTCTATTATGTACTTGGAGGGACAGAACACTGATAGTGCAGTAAAGAAGGTAGTACTACTGCTGGAGTAGTATTTACTAAATGCTACTATCAGTTGCATGCTTTAAACTTGAACGTGACATTTGGGGGTGTCCTCGCGTACATCATTTATCTTTTACGGGATGTTCAGGGTTCAAGTGACAGAATTAGGATCTTCTCCTAAGAAAAGTGGATTTGGTGTTAAGTAACTCTTTAAACAAATACGTCTTAGCTCCTGTGCGCTCTCCTCTGAAGATGAAAGTGTTTTGTGATGTGCTAATGATTCGCTTTAAAAACATTGTGAAAACGCATCTTAGCGCTTCAACAAATGTGAAAGCAACACATTTAAACATTTGCATTTCAACTCGGCGTCGACTGCAGCTGTGAACCATTGTCTTCACAGTCCTGGGTGTGTTCTGCTCTCTTGTCCATATGCATTGAAATATGAAGATCATTTGGTGAACATAATACTTGAAGCATCAGATAAATGGAAGCAGATCTTGGACAGCCTCAATGTGTAGCATGTGATTTATCATATGGTACTTCCTGTTATGCTCCATGAATGCATTTGAACAGCGCATACTTTAATTATGAACACACACAAGGCTGTCCGTGGTCCCCCTGTATGTGAGCTCTGACGCCTGCCTGCTCTCTTCACCAGCACTGTTGTGGGTCACATCACAAAATGATTATTGCAGTCACTGAGCAATAACGCTGTTTGAACCCAAACTTCATTTGAATTCATTAAACTTCAAATGGATTATAATATAAGTTTCCAGCCTTCTAGATACGTCAAAACACTTCACAATACAGGGAGCTATGTTTGGCTTCGTGACCTCAGAGTGAGAATGAACCCGTGTTTTGTAGCAGCATCGGGAACATTTTCCCTGCGGCACCAGAACAGCTTCACAGGCACAGAATGAGTTTACTTAGAATGTCACTAATGCTTTCAAGTAGCCATATTTTATTGTGTTTGGTTTTTTTTTTTAAAGAAAGACCACATGCAAAACAATTATACCGTAAAGAACTAAATGTGCAGTATAACACAAAGTACTGTGTTTTAAATCACTAAAGTCACTTCGACAGAAGACGAAGAGCAGCAGCAGCAGCAGCAGCAGCTGTGTGTGGGAGGATCAGAGTAGTGAAGAGAGGGAGGGAGGCTGAGCAGGGAGGAATGTTTGATGGACAAAGGAGACTGAAATGTTTGTAATGGATGGTTTGCTGTATTGACCGTGGTGTGTGTGGTGTGTGTGGTGTGTGTGTGTGTGGTGGGTGTGTGAAGAGAAAAATCTGAGTTTTGTACATCCTAGGCCAAATGGGGATTGTATGCATATAAGTTGGGACAATTGAAGTGGTGTGTGGTGTGGGTGTGTGTGTGTTGTGTGTGTGTGTGTGTGGTTGGGTGTGTGAGAAAGAGAGTTGAATATGGGTTTTCCTGAAGTGAAATGGATGAATACTGACATCCAATTTATTTTAAGGTCATCCAAAGGTACAGTGTTGGGATTATCTGGAGTCCATTCCTGCATCAATATTGGATGATTTTAAGGACAATGAGCAATCAAATACTCGTTCCATTACATTTGTACAGTATTAAAATATTATGCAAGAGAGGAGAAAAAATATGAAACTTCTTCTGACAAATGAAGCACAAAGTTCTTCATTTGATCGTTGATCTTCTACTATATACACATACAATACATGTAATACACATATTAAGCTGTCCCTCTCCCAGGACGGACAGACGTGCAGTAGATGTCGTGTGTACAGGATAAACAACATAGTACAAATACAACATTTGACAGAAATTATGTGTTGAAAAAGAGAAAGTTTGGATGAATCCAGGAAAATGTCAAAAAGGCTTCCCGGTGTCCAGCAGGACCAGGGCAGCAGGCGCAGCCACGATTCATGATCCTGACGTAAACTTTATCAGTGGCAACCTGCCACATGAGACACAGAAACTCTGGGGATGATGCCCCGGATGATGAGTTAGTAACATACATTTACATAAATGCATACAGATAGAGAGGGAGGAGAGCAGGGAGGTGTCCCCAGGCAGTCTAAGCCTATAGCCGCATAACTAGGGGCTGATCCAAGGCAAAGCCTGAGCCAGCCCTAACTATAAGCTTTATCAAAAAGGAAAGTCTTTAGCTCTTAAATGTGGAGAGGGTGTCTGCCTCCCGAACACAAACTGGAAGTTGGTTCCATTGGAGCAACCAATGACTTCACACTGGAGGACGTTGAACTACAGTCAAAATCTAGTTTGGTTAACAAAAAGAAATGTTTAAACTACATTGTAAAAAGAATTATCAAATTGACAATACTAAATTATGACAAAATATAATTTCAGCAATGCCTGTTCACAGGTCATACTGTACATAAACCAAAATATAAAATACTCCATTAAATACATTTAGTAACATCTGACTTCTACAATCTTAACAACTAAAATGCCTTTTTAGACATTATGAACAGCTTGAACACTCTCTGGTCTAAACAGTACCTATCTTTTAACTTCTCAACTATAGCTGGGAAGTAATGCATTCCTTACCTTTTATGGCCCAAAGTTGACTATAGTTTCAGCAGTCAATATGCAAATGAGTGTAGTGAACTACCAGCAAGCTACTGCAAAATGTAATCAAACTACTATTTTAGTTACATGTAGTTCACTACTCCCCAACACTGACTGTTTGTATAATGAGGGTAAAACTGAGCATCTTATTGTGTCCAAAATGTTGCCCGAGATACAACAATGGTTCTTAGTTGCAGACTGACCTCCGGGGTATTATTGGTATTACCTTGACAAGAATCTAATGAGGAAACAGCAAAATAAAGCTGCAATTAATACAGATTAATAAAGCACATTAAAGATAAAGAGAGTTGTCTGGTTACCTATTTGATTCGTGGCACGTTTATCTCGGCTTGATGTTGACCGTCAGCAAGTTAGTAAGCTGCTCTTTGACCGGGTTGTTGATTGACAAGATCAACACTTAGACACAGAGGAACACACACGAACACACGAACACACGAACACACACACACACACACACACACACACACACACACACACACACACACACACACACACACACACAGGTTGAAGAACAGCAGAAAATGGAGACTGTGAGGAGGTGGAGGGCAGACTGGAGGTATCCCACTACTCTGTTGTGCCTTTATGGATTCTTCAGCACAGTTAAACCTCTGGAGCCTTTCATCATCTCTTACCTGACAGGACCGGACAAGAACCTGACAACAGAACAGGTACAGACACAAAGACAAATGACTAAATGACTTGAGCAAATCATGAATCAGAGAAATGTGAGCATGTAAATCAGACAGCCAACAGAGCAATCAAGGCTGAGTGTGTGCACTCTTTCAAAACAGAAAAGCTTAATAAAATAACTTGTTTTGTAAAGATTCAACATGTAAATGTAATTTCTGTAAGTGTGACACAAAGTTGGTGAAACGCAGTTAAGACTTTAGTGCAATCTTTATTACGTGAGTGATAAAAATCCTATCGTGATTATTGTCTTTATTGCTATGCACAGATCCGGTCTTACATGCAATAACTTAATATTAATTTAATATGTATTTATGATTCTAATGGTGTTTCCTCATCAGGTAAACAACCAAATATTCCCGGTGTGGACGTACTCTTACCTAGCTGTGTCGGTGCCGGTGTTCCTGCTGACTGACTGGCTGCGTTACAAGCCTGTGGTGGTGTTCCAGTGCGCCGCCCTCTTCATCACCACATCCATGATACTCTGGCTGAAAAGTGTCGCAGCCATGCAGGCCATGCAGTTCTTTTACGCGGTTGTGACAGCCAGCGAGGTGGCCTACTTCTCCTACATCTACAGGTGCTGTACTGTGGCTCACGGGGCAGAGCGAGGCACCATCACTGCCAGGGGTTTGAATGTTGCATTGTGGGGACTGACATGACATTTTGCATTTGTTTGTTACAGTATGGTGGATCTGAAGAGGTACCGGAAGGCCACCTCTTACGCCCGCAGTGTGCAGCTCCTGGGGTACACGGTGGGCTCAGTGCTGGGCCAGCTGCTTGTCAGTTTCGACCTCATGTCCTACGACAACATCTTGGTGCTTACTCTAGTTCTCATTGCCGTCGCTCTCCTCGTGTCCTGCCTCCTGCCAATGCCACAGCAGAGCATGTTTTTTCACAGCTTACATACTGGACAGAAAACAGCAACAGAGGGAACAAAGAGGCATGTAGATGGGACGGTGGATGCAACAGAACACACAAGCAGAGCAGACGTATCCCTGGAAGGAACGAGAGATGAGAAGGCAGAGAGCGGAGGAACAGAGGATGAAGCAGGAGTAGGATTGGATGGAAAGGATGAGGATCTTGAGGAGTCGGTTGGTGCAGAGAGCTGCGGCCGAGTCCTCCTCCAGCTGTGGAAGGACTTCCTTCAGTGCTACTCCTCCAGACAGCTGCTCTACTGGTCAGTGTGGTGGGCAATGGCCACCTGCGGCTATAACCAGACTGTCAACTATGTGCAGGTCAGTTGTGAGGGCAACATGAACGCACCTGCTTTGTTTGCACATGATAATGATCACCTTAAAGAGGACCTGTGTGTAGGATTTAGTGGCATCTAGTGGTGAGGTTGCAGATAGCAGGCAACTGAAAACCCTCCGCTCGCCTCTCCCTTTCCAAGCGTGTCGGAGAACTCGGGTGGCAGGTAACATAAAATGTGAAAGGCCTTCTGTAGAGCCCGTGTTTCATCGTCCGTCCAGAGCTACTGCAGAAACATGGCAGTGTTGCAAAGGACCCGCTCCCTATGTAGATCTGAAGGGCCTCATTCTAAGGTAATACAATACAATTCTTAGTTGTTAGGCAACTCTTAGATCCATATAGAGCCCTCTGAATCCTACACTAAGACCTTTAACATGTGTAGTTGTTAGTACCAGATCACCTGTGTGATCACTAATGTACCCTGCAGGTGCTGTGGGAGCATGTGCAGCCTTCTCAGAACGTCACCATCTACAATGGAGGCGTGGAGGCCGTGTCCAACCTGTTGGGTAAGCAACATCAAATGTTTCCAGTGCAGAATACTGACTAGGAAAGGGAAACAATGTTTGTTTTAAACCATATTCAAAGTATATATGTGATTACAAAAAGAGACATTAACAGCTTGTGTGTAGATAAACTCATTTAGTCAGTGCTTATTAAATTGTTATTAATCTTAAATCGATGTGTTATGCAGGAGCAGCAACAGCCTACAGCATAGGCTTCACTGAGGTGAGATGGGAGCAGTGGGGAGAGCTGGCCCTGGGGGGTTTCTCTGGACTCGGGGCAGCTGCACTCTTCCTCATGACCTTCATCGGCAACATCTGGGTCTGCTACACTGGTTACGTCATATTCAAGTGCCTGTACATGCTGCTGATAACAATAGCCATGTAAGAGTTTTAGATTATAAAAAGGGGTTTTTACCAAAAGTCAGACTCATTTTATTGCAGGCAAAACAGAAAAAAAGTTCATTTAAACAAACAATACTTGTCTTAGGTACCAAATTGCAGCGGACCTGTCAATGGAAAGATATGCACTGGTCTTTGGAGCAAACAACTTTGTAGCACTGGCGCTACAGACGATCATCACGGCTGTTGTGGTGGACAGTGGAGGACTGGGCCTGGGCATCATCCCTCAGGTGAGCAGTCTCAGGTCTTCTGTAGATGCAGCAGACGTGTTTCAATGTCCTCTCATCGCTGCTCAACACTTTCTTTTTGCAGTTCACCATATACGCCAGCTACTTCTCACTCATCGCTGTCGTGTTCTCACTTCGGGGTCTGTTCACCCTTTGGAGAGCGCAGAGCAGCGACAGAGTCGAGTCCACCCCACCCGTCCAAACTGAACCTCCAGACTCTGCTTTAAATTACTGACTGCAACACCATGAATATGAGTCTTCTCTTTTTCTCTCTTTTATATACAAATCAAATATACAAGATATTCCATACATCAATATAAATGAATGGTTTGGTCATTTCTTTCTTATTTAAAATTCATTTTAATATATATACTGTATATATTTACACATTAACTTAAAATTCTCTAATACCTAATGTAAGTGGTTTTCAGCTCAGCAGCCACTCACGGCCTGACTGCAGTTCAAAAGCTTAGTGACCCGGGCCTCTGTCAGCAGGACGGGGGGGCAGGGGACTCGTGTCTCAGCCCCCCCTGACGCAGTCACTCCTTTCATCTCTCGCCAACAGAATAGACTTTTGTTTTTTGTTTACCTAAAAAGGAACCTGCACAAATAAACAGTTGGTTCTTCACAAATACAGTAAGTGGCAGTACCCATTAACTTTTCCAAGCAACAGTTCTGTCTTAACAAATCTTGTGTGTTAGATACAAATACTGATATGCACAAAGCGCTAATTTCTTAAAACGAAAAAAAAAAAATGAATATGTACAGAATTGCAGCATAATGAATGAGATATACCGTATGCAATAACTTAGTTTTCAGCCAGTTTGATTATACATTGTGGTTCAGTAGAGGCCAGTTCACAGGTTAAATAGAGAAGAGGGGATCGACCTCTCCCTCAGAGACAGTGTCAGCATGATGGTCTGTCATATTGTTCCGTTTGTGACAAACTGCGATAGAAAATACAAATCCTTACAAACATTGTGTTTAAAGCTACTTGTGAAACAATACAGTGCAATAGGTGCAAGCGCGCCAGTTGTTGACCCTGTAGTGGAGCTGATTGGATGGATCGCTATAAGAAGGGATTCGTGGAAGAGCCTCCTGCAGGATATTGTGCAGACGGACCGGCACCCTGGTAGGAAAAAGGGGGGTGACAATAAACCCACTATCCATTCATATAAAATCATCATATACAGCTTTAATCCAACCACTAGAGTATTTAAGGGCTGTCAATCAATTAACATTCTTTTTAAAAAGGTTTAATTAGATGATATGCTGATTAATTAATGTTAATATTTGCGTGGAAAAGTCCCCAAATGATATCAATAAATTGTTTTATTTCCAATTATTTGTTTTAGTTTTTCTGTAATCAATGGTTTATTCAAAGGAACTCTTGGCTCGTGGGACCGAAGCCCCTTCACGTAATAAAGCTTTCTTACTAACCAGGAAAGGGTTGCTGGATATCATAGGTCCAGCCATCGCCTGCCCGAAAGGAGTCCCAACAGGTTTGGCCTGACCATAGATTGGAAATCCTCCACCTGAAAAACATTTACATTGTCATTTAGAAAAGGAATCAGTGACTCCATACTGACATTTTTAAAAGGGATGTACAGTAAGTGCACTAATGTGTCAGAATTTCAGTGTACAAGATCTGCACAGACACACACCGTTGGGTTGCTGGGGGTACGCAGGAGGCTGGGGGAAGGGAGCCTGGCCAGGAAAGGGTTGCTGGAAGGTCCCACTGAAGCTGGTGGGGAGGTTGAAGGCTGCAGTGTTCCCAAATCCAGCCGGCATACTCATGGAGCCTGTGCCAAATGATGCTGCAAGAAAGTAGGACAGCCACGAGTTAAAGCAGGTACAAGACCTCTATAGACGTTACACACAACCGGCCTTAAAACAAATTGCTTCATTTGATTTAACATTTTACATTTTACAACACATACCCTATAAAAACAGCTGGCACACATCAGCATCAATACATTCTAAATAAATAAATTGTATGTTCCCAATCACTATATGAACGTAATTATTGCTGCTTAATCCATAATAATTACAGGATTAAGATTTTCCAAAGAGCAGAACTTTCTCCTAGTTACTGTATAGTTGGTCCCTTTAGGAGGTAATGTTCCCACTTGATTGTGAAGGAGTAGCATGTACAGTACACACAGACACACACCTGCTGCAGCTGCTGCAGCGGCCGCCATGTTTGCTGCTCTACCGTTGCTCTGGAATGGGTTGGTGGGAGCTGCTGATTGGGCAGCTACAAACGGATTAGTGGACTGAGCTGTTGGAGAGAAGCATCAAGTCAGCAAACAAGTACAGAGTGGGAAGCGGAACAATAAAAAGGTGCACAACCTAAACATGTCAAAACAAAAGACTACTCACAGGGCTGCCCCAACTTTCTAAATCATGAGGGATTCCAATCTGGGAGATAAACAGGAACATCAGAGAACAGCACGTAGGTTCACTCACCTCCAAAACCTTGAGCCATGCCAGGCAGGGCCTGCTGCGCTTGTGCTGCTGACATCCCAGTCTCTGGGCCGTATACACCCCTGAAACAAAGTCAACACAGAAGCTTATCAGTAAAGACCAGAAACCACAGCTGTGGTCCCCACTATAGTGTGTGTGTGTGTTTGGTGTAGTGTCTCACCCTTGTGAGGTGCTGGTGGTGTTGTAAACACTGGCGACAGGCACTGGAGGGCCAAAGACCGTATCAAGCTCAGCTAGAGCAGCATAGCGGTCGCCCCCTGCAGGCATCGCTGGGTGCTTCTGAGGCAAACCACCGACTCCTGCAGCCGCTGCGCTCACCCCAACAGGAATACCAGCTCCTGGAATAGAAGCACATGACAGCAGAGCCGGGGTCAGTCCACGTCAACTAGTCTGGGAGCAGAGTTCTAATTATAAATACAGAAAACAAAAAAGGTCCGGAGATAGACGCCATACTCAACCTATTAAAAATAAAGGGGGAATAAATGTTCTAGCACAGAAATACACGTAACCAACAAAAGAAGGGAGCACCAGCCCAGTGCCACTCAGAGACGCTCGAGTGCCAGACATCTGACCATGTGAGGTTCAAATTCTCCAATGAAACCAATACATAAAGCCTTCTCTGAAGCAAGGAGGCATGTCCACCATGTGCAGTGGCTTGTCGTCTTTACACAGGCTGCTTCAGCTGCACTGAGACCATTTTGAAAAAGACAAACGTAAGGACATCTCCAAATACATCGAAGCCTCGGCTAAGCCGACATTTAAGTGACACAGAATTAGAAGTTTGCTCGAGAATCTAAGAACACTTGTTTGTTTTTTAATGTGGCCGATAATTCAGTTCATTTGTGTAGATGCCACTTTTGTTGCTGCATTAAAGAGTCGCCGTGACGGCTCTTGAGGGGGAAATGAGGACATTCACAGGAAGCAAGATTCCAGTCTGGAACGGACCCGCATGACCCAACCTTATGAAAATCACAGCAGATATTGCGATCAATCGCACGAGTTTCTCCAGCATACTGAGAACTCTGTTAGTTACTTGGAATGCAACAAAAGGATGGCTACGTCACAAGATGTAATGTTGCCTTGTTTCTGTGATCCTGACGTGGAGAGGCCTGGAGAAACCATCACAAACTCAACCAGTGATTTATTTGCATCCCATGGACTATTGTTGTTTAACTACCTTTAACGCAGGGACAGGTACAGATACATGCATCTGACATCTTTCAGAAGATGTATTCAGTTACGATGAATAGACCTGAATGGTGCAGTGTTCTCGTGTTTCCTGATGATTGCTATAAAGAAAGAGAATCCAAGAGAACAAACATTGATACAAATCAATGTTTGTTCTCTTGGATTCTTACAGTCGCATGTACTTCCATCTGTGCTCCACAGTGGTTTACAATAACGACAGCAACAATCAAAACTTATTATTCCACCAGGGAGGTTGTCGATATTGATTCAGAGTTACAGACACACAAAGAGCTACAGGTCACATCCAGAGAGGAGGATCACACTGACTACACATTAGATGGTGGAAAGGGTGAAAGCTGGGGCAAGCCCAGAGAGAGAGAGAGACTTACTGTGTGCAACCTGGAGAGGCAGAGCAGTGGCAAACTCACCCACACTGCGGCTGGATGAGAGTGCAGTGAACGCTGGCAGCCAGAAATCAAAGGGGGAGGGAGAAATGGAGCAATGAGCAAAGAAAGACAGGGCGGAGAAACAAAAGATGTCAAATAAATCAGAGGTTAAAAGAAAATAATGACAAAAGCATTTAGTCAAAGCAAAACAGACAGGAGATAGGATGGACAGCTTGGGCCAGAAAGCACACACAGAGACAGAGAGAGAGAGACAGAGAGAGAGAGAGAGAGAGAGAGAGACAGAGAGAGAGACAGAGAGAGAGACAGAGAGAGAGACAGAGACAGAGAGAGAGAGAGAGAGAGAGAGAGAGAGAGAGAGAGAGACAGAGAGAGAGGAGACAGAGAGACAGAGAGAGAGAGACAGAGAGAGACAGAGAGACAGAGACAGAGAGAGAGAGAGAGAGAGAGACAGAGAGAGAGACAGAGAGAGAGAGAGAGAGAGAGAGACAGAGACAGAGAACATGAGACAGAGAGAGAGACAGAGAGAGAGACAGAGAGAGACAGAGACAGAGAGAGAGACAGAGAGAGAGAGGATAGAGAGAGAAGAGAGAGAGACAGAGACAGAGAGAGAGAGGGAGACAGAGAGAGAGAGAGAGGGGAGACAGAGAGAGAGAGACAGAGAGAGACAGAGAGACAGAGACAGAGAGAGAGAGAGAGAGAGAGAGACAGAGAGAGAGACAGAGAGAGAGAGAGAGAGAGAGAGACAGAGACAGAGAGACAGAGACAGAGACAGAGAGAGAGAGAGAGACAGAGAGAGAGACAGAGAGAGAGACAGAGAGAGAGACAGAGAGAGAGAGAGAGAGAGAGAGAGAGAGAGAGACAGAGAGAGAGAGAGAGAGAGAGACAGAGACAGAGAGAGAGACAGAGACAGAGAGACAGAGAGACAGAGAGACAGAGAGAGACAGAGACAGAGAGACAGAGACAGAGAGGGAGAGACAGAGAGAGAGAGAGACAGAGAGACAGAGAGACAGAGAGAGAGAGAGAGAGAGAGAGAGAGAAAGAGAGAGACAGAGAGAGAGACAGAGAGAGAGACAGAGAGAGACAGAGAGACAGAGAGGGAGAGACAGAGAGACAGAGACAGAGAGAGACAGAGAGAGACAGAGACAGAGAGAGAGAGAGAGAGAGAGAGACAGAGAGAGAGAGAGACAGAGAGAGACAGAGACAGAGACAGAGAGAGAGAGAGAGAGAGAGACAGAGAGACAGAGAGACAGAGAGACAGAGACAGAGAGAGAGACAGAGAGAGAGAGAGAGACAGAGACAGAGACAGAGAGAGACAGAGAGAGAGAGAGAGAGAGAGAGACAGAGACAGAGACAGAGACAGAGAGAGAGAGAGAGAGAGAGAGAGAGACAGAGACAGAGAGAGAGAGAGAGAGAGAGAGAGTCTGTGAGAAAAGAGTTCTCTTATAAAGCCACGAGAGAGAGAGAGAGAGAGAGAAGCTTTATCCATCAAGTGATCGGCATACTAAAGAGATCACTGCAGCGCCACACGACAGAGCAGCGTACACCGCCAGCAGAGGGCACTGTAGCACACGACATGTTCCTGAGACTGGGGGAGGGGGGGTGTTTGTATAGGAAAGTCACAGTTTTTGTATGTGAGAGAGAAGGTTCAGCCAGTTACTGCTGAGCAAATATTTACATGAAATGAGCAGTATTACGACATGAAAGGCTTCGAGGGAAACTGTGGATCAGAATGACAAACAGGTAAGACGAGCACAGCGTGTGCACTCTTCTATTTTATAAGACCACAACATATAAACGGCAGCTTTAAGAGTGAAGCATAGAATGAGCTGCATATATTTGCACTAATGTTTATATGCATTGAATCCTATAGGGAGATACACAGTGTGGCTACAGTATTACAACAGTAAGAAACATGGTGTTTTGCAGGTCCTATATAATAATAATAATAATAATAATAATAATAATCATAACGATCGGTGGTGTGTAGTGTTCATTTTAGTTCTTTATCTCTTTGTATAGTTCTGCATGTCTCACTTGTCTGTGCCATGTCTGCACCTACTGTGGAAAATAATGTCCTCCTTGAGGACAAATAAAACTAATCTATGGAAACAAAATCATTTGCATATTCAAGATAAGTCCCGTCGCCCAACACTCAAACCTAAAGTGTAGGAGAAGAAGGAGTTCAGTACTCTGATGTACAGCCAACACCTGCTTTAGAAAAATGGCTTCGTGGGTAACCTGTATGAACCGTAGAGATATGCTACACGTGGCGCTGGGAGTAAATTAATCTAATCTGTCTGCACTGGTGCTCACAGAAGACACCAGATGATTGGACATTGAAGGAAGAACATACTGTATGTAATACAACAGGTACAATTCAAATGGCAACACAATTGATGACTTGACAGAAAACATGGCTCACAATCTGCAGCATGTGAATAGGTTGTTTGGCCTATATGTACATTTTCAAATATGTGCGTGTGTGTGTAATTATACAAGCTCATTTCTTTATGCGAGAGTGATTTGGATGTGTGCAGTTTGTCCAGTGAAGGGAACTTGCTCTACCTGTATTTGAGGGGTGGAATGAAGCTTGGGGTGCGGATGGGAAACCACCTGTCGACCCAGAAGTGCTCCCGAATGCATCGAAATTAGCAAAGTCTGCATTTGCGTTGGCACTCTGTGCTGCTGGGGTGGTGTCAGGATGTTCAGACAGACAGATGAACAAAAGAAAACACAATGAGAGGAAAACAATGGATGAGATAATAATAGAATGATTTATACATATAATGACAAAAGGTTGGGAAGACTGCAAAACAAATACAACGAGTAAATGCTCAATATGAGAGGGAATCATAGAGTGGGGTCACATGACAATGAAATGCACAGCGGCTTTAGAGGCGTGATGTTCACCCTCCCATTAGATACCATCAGGACTCCTGGTTGAGCACACAGCCTATAAGCCTATGTGTACACACACACACACACACACACACACACACACGCAGGCTATAAGCACTGCACACATCATTAATCTCAGAGGTACATTTGTGCTCGTGTTTTGCAATGCGGAGATGTGCAGATGCAACTTTTAACACTGCCTTTAGGGAAGTCTCGATGGCTCTTTGAGTGGGAAATGAGGACATTATCCTCAATGGGAAGCAAACAATAACAACTAGTTACAGGCATTAGTAACCATGGAGATGTGTGCGATACCATTACATAAAGTATGACATGTTTCGCCATCAAGGACGTCGTGGCTGCTGACATTTAACAGATTCTGCATCTCAAACATCTGCCACAGTTTATGACCAGTGATGATTACAATGCAATGTCTATTTAAACACCTTTAAACACCACATGTTACCTGAAGTCTAGTCTTCACTTCATTTGTCACCATTGTGCACAAAAAGAGTCATTTCTTCTAAACAATTGAGGAGATTTCCCCAATAAAGTCCTTAACTAGAGACGAGAACAGAACTCTTGAATGAACACATAATATATAATATAGTGTAACTCATGTAAAATAATGTGACAGAGAGAACTTCCACAGTTAAAGAGGACAACGCCATCATGACCAGTTATTGTGCTATTCCTGCATCCCCGTACTGCTTTACGTTAGTCAATCAATCATTCCGTTGCCTGTTCCTTACTTGTGTGGCTGTTGAAATGTGCAAAGTTGGCGAAACTGGAGCTGGCGCCTGCGTTCATGTTGGGCGGGGCAGCGAAGATGTCTCCTCCCAAGTCACTGAGGAGGTCGAACCTCTTGTCATGGAACTGCTGCTGATGGGTTTGTCCACGGCTCACCACTGGAGACTGGAGACAACACACGGATTTGAAAAAGCGTCTGGTGTGTGTACGAGTCCTTGAACAACCTTCACATGAAGACTCAGAACAGACCTTCTGACGGGCAGAGAATCTGTCACTATGGCTACGATGTGTCTTCGTTCATATAGAAGCATTTTATATCCGTGGGTACATTTAGTGAGTGTAACAAACAAAACTTGCTTTTAGCAAAGTACTTTGAAAACTCTTACCAGCCCTGGCAACAATTACAAATGCATGTGTACGTGCACTACATAGAGCTCACCTGATTAGGTGGGGTGTTCTTGTTGAGGTGTAGGGAGGGGGCCGACTCCCCCAGCAGGGATTTGAGTGGTCTGACCTCCGGGGTGCTGCTAGTGCTGCTGTTTGAGGAGCCAGAGATGGAAGCATGGACGGAGGTCACTGCCTTGGCCTGCTCAGGAGGTACATACCTAGGAAACAGTCCACATTACATGCTTTACATTACACTGCATGCTGCTGGCTAAAATAATTACAATTATAATACATTTAAATTATTAAATTACATAATCTAGGATTTTCAAAGTAATGGTGTAACAAGGTTTGGCAATATGTAAGAATAGGAAAAGTTTATTCGGGTGCAAATGTGACTCAAATCTAGCAGACAGGCCTGTGTGTGTGTGTGTGTGTGTGTGTGTGTGTGTGTGTGTGTGTGTGTGTGTGTGTGTGTGTGTGCATGCCTCTCAAACGGTTACATGTTGAGACATGCCCCGCTCATCACTCTCACTTCAGAGACTAACCACTGAGATCACAGAAGCACGACTACCTGAACTAAGGTGTAATACTCTAATGGATATGGAAACCAACAGAATCACTAAATAAATATTTATTTCGATGACCAATCCCTCATTTGCAAGTATCAATATGACCCTTGTTTGCCTGCCTTTCGTATAGTCTGAAATAATTGCCTTCAGTCATCACACCCAACAGGTACAATGCAGCAGTAACAACGACGCTGAAACTCCTGCGCATGTTAACTAAATTAAACGTACAACTGCATGAAAAAACTAGAGTTTGCACATAAAGCGGTTTGACTGTAATGACCTATATTGTGAGCATTTAAAGCATCTGTTTGGTGGCTCAAAGGCTAAATGCTATGAGCTTTCTGAGAGACATTCCAAGCCAGAGAGACGAAAAAGACAAAGAAAAGCTGCATGTCTGCGCAGCGCACGTTGCCAGAGGATTGTGCAGGTCTTGCATTGCCAGCTTGTAAAACTGACTCACCATCTCTTCTTCTCATATTTCTCTTGGAGGAACTCCTTGACCTTCTGTGGTTCTCTGAAGTCTGGTATTGAGGTGGTTCTGTCATCATAAAGGCTAAGCCAGATCCGTTTACATACCTGGAACACAGAGGGTAACAGAACAAGTGATTTTTGGTAGAACATTTCTGTAGCACACAAGTTCAAATGAGTGCAAGCCCGTCCACAGTCACAGTTAGCCATTCAATTGTTGGGCCAATTAGAGAATTGGCACAAAGAATAAGAAAGATAAGCCACGGGGAAACATATAGATGATAAAGCTCATCACCTTTAATCCATTAAAAGGTGCAGGATTGACTTTCGAGAGATTGTTGGTTTTTGAACTGCACTCAGGTGGTGCATTACATTCAGCTGGTGCACTGCACAGACGGACGTCTCGGCCATCATGTATGCGGTATGAAGTCAACCACGAGTTGACCCCGTGTTCGGAAACACAGCTTTAACATAGTTGCTTGGGTAAATAATCTGTTTAAGTCTCACCTTTCTCTGGCTTTGGCTTTTTTGATAGCATTCCTAAAGTATTTTCCTAATCCTGTAGAGAGATTTATAGGCTTCGTGCGTGTGTGCACTCAGTATAGGGGGCTGCAAGAGGAGGCTCTTATGTTGCACATACACTTCTGCTGCTGTTGTTTCTTTATCTGGATTTGGTGCAAACACACTCACAGTACATGCAAGTCGACTTTCTTTTTAATGAGTAGGCTTTTGAAACTTCTGGAAATATAAAGTTATGCGTCAAATGCTCTTTGAGGAAACACAAAAAGAAACTTGAGGGCAGTGATATTTGTACAGCAGCCTTGAAGAATGTATGCATTAGTTCTAGCCTTGAGTCTCCTGCATGTCGGCCTGCCATGCCACTTTGGTACAGCTTTTAATAGACTGTGCTTCCCAGGTGGTACTGCTCTATTTCATACTCTGTTTACCAGAAATGGCTCGTAAATGAGGATGCACTTCGGTTCCTCTGTGCGGTACACGCGTGCTGTGGAGACCGAGTATGATGGACAGGTGAGAACTGTTGTGTTAAATGTTTATTTCACCGGCCTTCCAGTTCTGGTTTGTTCTCCACCAACTCTAGAGAAGATATCTGGGTCTTGTTGGGCTTTCTTCCCCCGATACATTTACTGGTCGGCTTAATTGTGTTAGGCAGGTGGTATAACATGTTTATTAAGAGTTTATTTAGCAGCTGTAAAACCAAACTAAACCCCTTTCACATTACAGCTATTAGATTCAATGTTAATATAAAACAGCTTTAGCATTTTTGAAGGGCCAAAATATAACGGATTATATAAAGCAGCGGGAAAGTTGACCTCAACAACTGTGACAGGACAGACAGTTGCCATGCCTACCTCATTGCCATGTTTCTGTAAGAACTCTATTTCCTGTTGCGTGAAGGTCGTCATGGAGATGGACTTGACTCTGTGGGGTGGATTCAGTCCTCGTCTGTAGGTGGAGAAATGGAAACGGGTCAATTTAATTTGAAGACACATGACGACCTCATCTGGACATATACCACATCCCACCTCGAAGGACGAGGCCATTTTATTATCAACAAGCCGACTGACTGGTGAGAGTGTGTGAGAGTGTGTTGTGTAACTGAGGCGAGAAAGACAGCATACAAAAGAAAAATGACCGAGACAAATACCGACAGAAAAAGACAGGGAGAACAGAAGAACAAAAGAAGAGGGTGAAACTCTCTCCTAGCTGCCATTGACTCAATTGAGGAAGTTATAGCTCAAGGGTCCAGGTGAGCTTAATCTGCTGACAGCCCTCTCGTGTCAGCCAGGTGACTGCCGAGGTTGGCCAGGATAGCCTTCAAGACAGCGGGAGGGGGATCACAACAGTTGCTTTACAGCAGCATATACAGCGCATAACATACAAACAATCTTGATACAGATCCTTAGATTTGTTTTGTGCCCAAGGTACATAAGGAGATACATACTAAGAAGTATAAGTACTAAGAAGTATAAGTACTAAGTAGTATAAGTACTAAGTAGTATAAGTAGTATGAGTACTAAGTATAAGTAAGTAAATAACTAATTTGGCCTGCCCGATTGATCAGTTCAGCTCTATTATCTTAAGTTTCAACATCACGCAACAAAAGGGAGTCGATCTCCATGACTCAATTTCAGCGACGATGCCCCCGAGTTAGAGTGGCGTCACTGCCAAGATGGCGGTGACTGGAGCCACCCACTTTGAACTTCACAACGGCTCTTCAGAAACCAATGGGTGACATCACTGAAGGAGCTACATTGGACTCTCGTCCTAAATGATAGCAATCCTCAGTATTTACCCCCGACTAGTAATTGATAAGGGTTTATCTCGTGCTTTAAATGAGTTTGAGAGTAGTGTATGGCGAGGTGTTGCGAGGGCCTTTCCCTACCTTTAATTATGTTTACTGTGCGTCATGGCAGGGTAACCACCTCTCTCGGAAATGAGATCCACAGTGTCACAATTACAAACGCATTGTTGTACAATATATAAAAAGAGTCAGATCCTAAAGGCAGTGAAATACGAGACAAGACTGCTAAATTATTCACTGCCGATACCCCTCACAGCAACATGGTCTCTCGACCCATTCTTTACACATCCACCAATCAGATGACTGCTCCGCAAAGTGTTACAATCAATTCATTCAGAAACACAAGATAGAAAGCAGGTGTATACAAATTACAAGAGCCGCCATGCTTCTATTAGAAAGCGGTCCATATGTCCCTTGACATGGAGTAGATCGATGGGAACTTCAGGGGGGGGAAGACTCAAACTGTGCCCAGTTATGTAATGAGGCCGAAAGAATGCCACAAGCACAACCGAGAACACCTTCACGTGACTGCTATGTTTCAACATGTGCAGGACTTACCATTAAAATTAAAAAGCTGCTTAACTGCCAAATCAACAAAAGTGAAATTATAATGAATCCTTTCACATTGTAAATTAAAAAAGGATCATTACAGGCTGGATTATTGCAAAGTTCTCACTGTTTTAATAATCCAACTATGCTATGCTAACGTTGCAATAATTAAGTAAAAGCAAGAAGCAAATGTATCTGTAGAAACAGAATATATAGTATGTTAGTGTCTGTATTTTAGCTTTAGTGATCAGATCCTTCGCATGAAGAGGAAACTAGGTCAGATACAGGAAGGGAGCTCCATAGCCCTTCAGGTCTGAATAGGATGACAGCATCTCTTACCAGTGGTCTGATGAAGGAACCCTGACACTGGTTCTTTTATCTGTGTTAATAGATTGCATTTTATTTAACTGTGACAATACATTTGCATTCGGGGACCTCACAATGTTACGAAAGGGAAACTATTTGTGTATCCGCCCCATGATTTGGATCTGCTCCAAAATATTTAATGGGTTCTTCCTTGGCCCATGAGTCACCCTTCCACCAAGTTTCAAGACAATCAGGTCGGTCGTTTTCCCATAATCCTGCTGACATCTCGGGGCCGAGATAAATTAAAAACAGACTTCCTGCTTACCTTGTCTCATTCAAAATCTTTTTCAACTTTTGAAAAAGTCTTATCCACAAGAAGGCTTTGCAAAAGGGAACAATCTTATTATCATCCAGCAGCTGTGGCGTACAACATAACAGTCAGGTGATTTATGGGTTCTGGATTCCAGTCGGGTACTGAGCCCAGCAACACGATGTTATGGTCCTACAGTCCCACACAACTGTGTTTTCAGTGACAGTATGATAAGAGAGAATTAAATGACAGTGATTATTAATTAATAAAAGTGTTTCTTACAACACTGTGCAAATCCAACAATGTCTGCAACACAAAGATTAACGACTTAATCGAAACCACTGCCTGCCAAGCTCATCTATTTTCAGATCGTGTCTACTGGGTAGCGTAGTGCATCAGAGAATAGCATCACATATTGCTCTGTAAAATAATTATGACCTCGTCGCTACTGTATTTTAGACCAGCTCAGCCGGGAGAGCTCAGCTCATTTGCATACTGTAACAGCTCCAGGGTGAGAGAAACTGGCAATGTTAAGTCCCAGAGAGGCGAGGAATCATCCTTCACTTGGCTGCTTTAAGTCCAAACTATTTAAATAACTACCTTTTATCACAAAATGCCAAGTCTTGATTTTCATGGCTCACTATCAAAATCCACATTTATGCCAAGTTAAAGCACCGTCAATTGCTCCAGACACGGCACCTCCTTAAGAAATCACACTTCAGGAGCATGGGAACCAAACATGCTCAGTTTTAGAGTTCAAGTCATATCTGTTAACTTGCCATTGATACATATCATCCAGGACATTAGGTGTCGGTGACACCTCTCCACTTCTGTCACGTCACCATTGGAGTCCTGCTTACTCAGGAACACATTGGCCAAGTGGGCTTACTTCCTGCTATGAGCAATTCTCCAGAAAGAGACATTGTGGGTGGTGTTCCTCCTGGGAAGGCCTCCACCTTGATAAGGAATGTGTTTACATACCAGATTCCAACTCCACCCATTAAACAACCACAACTATGGGGGCAAAAGGTTGTTATGCGATAAGTAGTCGTGTCCCTGCTATCACCCCGAAACATGGTTAGTGCCCAAACTGCAAATGAAAAACGGAAGTGACAAACAACTTCCGTAAATTAAAAACTTCTACGATAGCCTCAGCTATTTCTCTTACCAGTCAAATTTACTCTTTAAGACTTAAAAGACCCGTTTATAGTAAATGAAATGTGCAGCCTACATGAGGTGAGTATCTGTGTACAGAGGGTTTGTTTTTATTTCCTTTGACAAAATCAAACAAAGACTTTATTTATTCATTAAACAGTCATAGTGGGTATTAAGCAAAACAATATATCATGTCTGAGCATGAATACTTAGGCGCTCTCTCACAATGCCAAAGCCTTTGCAACACTACAATTAAAAAGGAAAGAGAAAGGCAGCAGTGACCTCTCTGCCACTTCCTGTGTCACATAGAACAGCACGTGCTGCTGATGTAGCAGCACGGTGAGGCCATACCACTTCCTGAGCCTACAATCACACGCGGCTTCCTGCAAACATCAGTCAGACAATCCTTTCAAAACCGCACTCTTCTGCTGAGAAGATGGTCCCCACTGAACCTTTAACACAACACGTTTTGTCTTCATAAAAAGGAGAGTGAGAAAGACAACAGGGTTGGAGGGGGGGGATTGTGATCTCAAGCTATTAAAGAACTCACATTACAGACTTTAATACCATAGGGTGAGCAGATGGGAAGCTCAGTGGAGTCCCTGCAGACTCATCGGTGAAGTGAAATGGAGGACAAACTATACCCATCAGCAAACACACAATTAATCTAATTCTTTTCAATGCTACAGTAAATAACCTTCATGTTCAGTGGAGACAGCTAAAACTGTTTGTACAGATTAAGGTCACAAACCTCGTCAAACAAGGGTTTTTATCTTAAGCAAAGTCTCAAGGACAAATAACACAGTATTGTGTCAATGAAGTCGTCTGAAAAGGTCATCAGTGGGGAATTACTGAAGAACATAAACGTTCCCTTTCCCCTGCAACATTATTAGAATAACCATTATTCACAAAAGAAGCAGTAAGGATGAGTGCAAGCTGCTGACTGTGTGAATGAGCAGCTTATTAAGCTACCTGCCAATTTACTCTTCTCAAATGTTTTCACTTACAAACACTTATGACGAGTAAACATAATGTATACCTAAATATAAACCATGGGAAGCTATTTGAGAGAAAATGATGGGACTTGGTGGAAAAGAGACGACTATAATTCTTGATTGAGACAAAATCTATGATGTTTGTAAACTAGATTTGGGTAAAGAAGTCGCAAACAAGTCCTTCTTGCAAGACTGGTGCACAGGTGGAAAACTGAAAGTCAATGCACCTACAAGAGAAAACCGTATAATCCTCAAAAGTCTTCGTCGGAGAGTAATTATGTTCAAATTAGCACAACGTCATGCAATATAGATAATATAAGGCAAACATTTCCTCCATGCTGTATGACAATATGTCATTTAATAGATCAAAAACCTTTATAAAATCATGTAATATATCATTATTATATTCTACCACTTTGGCCCCAGAGCACACATACCCCACAAAAACACTTTAACATGCAGACAGCTTTATTGAAGTGGGATATCTTTAGCTGAATAAGAAGAAATGGATTGAAATGCTTCACTAATCCCAAATCCCGAGCTACAGATGCTTGGTTACACAACTGTACAGCAACGCTTTAAGTCACACAAATGTTATCTGAAGTCAAAAACACCCAGTTGGGTTAGGTGGAGGCATCAGTGCTGCAGATAGCTCCTGGCATGAGGGAGCTGACACAAAGGGTTAAGTCTGTTGTAAAAAGATAGTGACAGTAAGGCTGGTGTTTTTATCAGTGTACATCTGTCAGATTTAAAACTGTAAGATTTCCCTACAAAATAGATGATGACATGAATACCGATATTGCGATATCTGTCGCATTTCAACATGATGTGGCTTTCCCACGCCCAGCTCTCTGCCATCACTTCACATTGAGCAACGTCAGCGCCTTATTAACAATAATCTCTGGAGTATAACAACGAAAAGCTTCATTATACAAATGGTGGAAACGAAATGAAACCTCCAGCTATTTAAATATGTAACAATATTGGTGGATCTGTGTATGTTGGGGGGGTATGCGCCATCATAAACCAAATCAATTATCTCAGTTACAAGGTGGTGCCGCCAAACGTTGCCAGGCAGCAACTGGTAGTAGCTTATCTGTAGACCTAGCTAGCAAGTGTCAGAGAAGTTCACTGGCTAGCATTGGAAGCTAAAGTAAGCTAGCTTCTAGTCGTGGTTGCTACGTTAGCTTGCTAACACTGACACCTCTATGTACCCCGCCCAACAATGTCAAAACAGCTAAACTCACACTGGCACTACTGGTTACCCATGTACTGCTAGCTAGCGCTAGTTGGCTAGCTGGCTGCCGTATGGAGCTGTAACGTTATATCGTGTGCGCCATGTCTAAGCTAAGGTCACGCAGCAAGTTGAAACTTACAGGATGCCAGAGCAGGAGGTACACACGAAGGAGCCCACAGTCATATTGGCATAGGTTGGGCCGCGCTGGTCGCAGTCAAAGCACTTTCTGTTGGGAGGCAAACTCGTCATTTCTCTCAGCATCTTCAGGTGTTTCTCCTCTTGTTTTCGTTTCGCACTCGCCGCCATGGTAAAGGATATACACGCAGGGCTTAATAAAAACCGGGGGAGACTGGAGGGTCAGCTACAGCTAAAACAAAGGGCTGTGCTTTCAAACGGTTGCCGGTTGCTAAAGACAGAGAGGGAGTGGGTAGGTGGCTCTGATAGGGGGCCTTGCGTCTCCTCGAATAAGGAGTTCGAGGCGTTGGATCAGTTTGACTAACGGAACAAGATGACTCCTGCCGTGCACTTCCGGCTTCGCTTGAATACCGTTATGCGTTTTTGGGCAGGGCCAAATATGGGTGTTGTTACTTCGTAAGATGTTTCAACACATTTTTTTAGAGTCTGCGTTTGTTTGGACAATTATTTATTATGGACCGGTATTACTGCGTAGTCCTATATAACAATGATGCTCTGATGTTGTGTATGCACTGGGGTAGTATGACCGGCGTCAATGGCGATTTTTTATTTATATTCTTGAGTTTCTGTCGTTATGGGATTATGAAGTTATGAGGTGAAAAAGATGTAAATATAGAGCACGCATGGTGATATGGCCGTGGGATTTTCTGTGTAAAACGAAACAATAGAAAAGGACATGAACTATCTTGTCTCTTAAATGGGAGCTCTTTGGTTGTAATCATGACAGTGCACAGACGGCTACAAGTCTTTCTTTAGCACATCAGCGCCACCATGCGGATTAACATAATCACTGCAACACTATGGGGGTCGGTCTGAAGGGTGTGGAATAATGGTAGTGGTATTTATTTCTCATGCATTTCTCAGCATTACGACAGTACAAAACATTTGCATTAAAAAATGAGGTCTGCTCAGGTTAGCCCTCTGCAGAAAATATGAACAATTTGTAGGAAAAATAAAACATACTTGCCACTAAACATTTAAAAAGATGATTCAAAGCCTTAAGAAATAACCTACGGATACAACTTAAGTAATGTACCAAATATTATGGTAAAAAGCCACACTCATTAGAGTATACACAAAATAATGTGGAAGAAAAGAACCATGATCCAAAAAATACATACTTATTACTTTTTAATAAGATTTTTTAAACAGAATACCAAGCAAACCAAATGACAATTGTATTATTTACAAGGACTAACATATCAGGACTGTTTTTGCTGAACTGCTGAATAGGTTGTTAGCAAAGGTAATCTTCTGCACCAGTGGACTTTAATCTTGAATATGTTATCAAATTAATTCAAAAACACTTAGATTTCTGTCTGATACAGTGAAAACCTGGATCTTACGCTATAGTCACAGTTTTTAAGTGTACAATAACATTTATTTTGTTCTCCTTTGTCCCGGGGACTGACATTTAAATACCAAAAAGAAACACCTGACAAGTGCTGTTGGAGTAATGTTTAATAAGGTAGATGGTGAACTTATGTTCCTTAACCTTTTCTCTACAATCCGCAGCAAGGTTCTGATCCACAAACGAGATGTACTATATCTTAAATGATCTCTTCAGTAGATTCATGCCACTTTTAAATGATTTTCTGCTTCAGCATAAGAGTTTTTACTTCATTAATTGCTGCCGACTGCTTCAATTAATGACTGCTGATGCTGCTGTAGTGGAGAGAAGTCAAAGGGTCTGCGGTTCTCAGTGTAGCCGTAGAGTTTCCGGAGGGCCACGCGAGCAGCCTCTTCCTCAGCTGCTACAAGAGTCTCCCCTGGACCCTGAGCCAGAAGATTCTTGTCGCTAAATCAACACACGTAAACAAATACCAAAACATAAGTATACTAGACAGAGTAAACACAAAACACTTTAATCATCACGTCTTTTACAACTTATATGCGTCTCACTCAAACTTCAAAAGACTTACAACTTGATTTTTAGGACACGTCAGCTCCAACTACTGTAATTTGTGTAACAACATCCACAAATGAACACATACCTGTACAAGCCGACAAAGTATAGTGGCAGGACGGTACCGGCTCCTGCAGACCTGATGAGCCGAGGCTCTGGCAGTGAAACGTTTTTCTTAGTGAGCTCCTCCACCAATAGTCCCATGGGGTTGACAACTGTCCACATATCAAACAGGTCCTTCCCAATCAGCTGAGTGACCAGGATATCCTACGAAGAGGGGAAAAGAAAAATGTCATTTATACAGTAGGTATAAAAAATAGAGCCAATTCAAAAGTCTATCGTTAGACTAGATAGTTGCTTTAAACAAAATATTGGGAACCCAAAATACTCTGCAGCAAGCCTCTTACCCTGAGGAACAATCCAGTTTGCTCTGCTCCACTGCTCTCCTGCAGAGCTCCAATTACTGCCATGAAGGTAGAATGAAGCACATCATCAGGAACAGGACATTCTGCACTCATGGTTAGGTCTTCAAGGCCGAGATTTCTTGCTACATAGGTCACAACTGTTGCACTAGAGAGGTGCCCCACGATACTCTCCACCCCCTCACTTGGCAGGCTCGGGAAGCTGGCCCTGCACCAGTCGGTCAGGAAGCTTTTCGTGAAACCCGCTCCCTTTTCACTCAGCTGAAGATTATCTTTCAGAACAAGAGCAGTGGTCTCAGAGTCCACGCCTAGACCCCGTCTCCTCTCTAGCTCTGCGTGCAGGTAACAGGGATTGATGAAGGCTCTTTTCAGTGTCTCCAGGGAAAAGTTCTCGTGGAGTCGGTTGCTAAAGGCCTGAACCTCAGCATGGTAATCCCAGTGAGGCTTTAGAGAGCTGAAAGAAGAACAAAGAACAAACCCAGGATGGGGTTAACTCAGAATCCTATCTTCCTCTACAAAAACTATCCAAACTGGGTCTTGTGAAATAATTTATATTACTTCTGACTGGAGCTGTTGGGGTTATCCAAAAAGTCCTATGCATTCTACCTTACTGTACACTAAAGTTCATAGCTTTTAAACGAACAAGAAGTGTTTTTTTCTGCAGACACAATTTTATAGTTTCAATTAAATGTCCTAAATATAAAATGATGATACAATGAGAAGCACACATTGGGACTGGAGGTGGTCTGACTTTCCTCCATCCTTGCAAAGGAACCATGATTTCTAGCTATGCCCCTGGGTCCAGTTTAAAAACTGTGAAAATACTAACAACACGCGCGCTGCTAAACAAGTCTGCATTGAATAATGTGAGAAAGGTAATTATATTATTTTATTTATCACACCCAATTAATCGGCTAAGCACAGTTAACACACACTGACCAATATAACAAATATATTAATGGCCTTGAGATGCTCTCTAGTGAACTCTGTTAGCTAACGTTAGCCTCACCGTGGCTTCGGTGGTGGAGGTCCTTCAAACTTTAACTTCCTTGCCATGAGGTGTGTGTATGATTTCATCCATCGCTTTTTCTCTCTAACTTGTGTCAATGATACGTTTCTGCAAACACGCTGACAATGAATTCCTAATGTTAGCACACCACGATTTAGTAAGTATCCGGACGCCATTTCGACCAGCGATAGCAGCAGTGTGCCACAGCTTAAACCGTCCGACACGGAAGAAGAAACAACATCCGGTCGGCCTGATCGTTCCAAACGTAACGACTAAGCGTTACTATGGAAACGAACACAAACGTTTACTAACGTTAGCTATCAGAGCGGTTTGCTGAGGGAAAGTTACGGGACGACACGTCTTTCAAATCGTGAGAAAATATATACAAAATAAGTCTAGATTATTTCTATTAGTTCTGCTTGTTAATAAGATATATTGGTTGCCGATGTCCACTCCTGAAGTCCAGGAGAAGATGGGAGATAAAGTGGTGACTCCGACGGACTGCGGAGAAAGCCAAAATAACGTATTCTATCAAAGATACAGTGGATGTCACGATAACAGATGGAGCTCAAGAAAACACGGAAAATGACGAAAAACTGCCACTTCAGGAAAGAAGTGAACAACATCCATGGCCACGGATGACCAAGAAGTTCCTGAGAGACCATTGTAAAAAGAACGAACTTTACATAACACCTGGCCTGAATGACACACTGTACCTGCATTTCAAAGGCTTCTCCGCCATTGAGAACCTGGAGGAGTACACAGGACTGAAGTGTCTTTGGCTGGAGAGCAATGGGCTCCAACGCATTGAGAACCTGGATGCCCAGACTGACCTGCGCTGCTTGTTCCTTCACGAGAACATCATATACAAGCTGGAAAACCTTGAACCTCTGACAAAGCTCTGCACCCTGAATGTCTCCAACAACTTCATAGGCATCATAGAGAACATCTCCTGCCTTCCTGAGCTGAGCACTCTGCAGATCGCACATAACAAGCTGGAGACTGTGAGGGATGTAGAGCATCTGAGGCAGTGTCTGAAAATCAGTGTGCTGGACATGTCTTACAATCTGTTACATGACCCTGAGATCCTCCTGGTACTTGAAGCAATGCCAGACCTGCGATTGCTAAATCTAATAGGAAATGAGGTGGTCAAAAAAATCCCAAACTACAGGAAGACCATGATTGTGCGTCTCAAGCTGCTCACCTTCCTTGACGATCGCCCTGTGTTCCCCAAAGACAGGGCATGTGCAGAGGCGTGGGCAGTGGGAGGGCTGGAAGCGGAGAGTAAAGAGAGGGAGCAATGGGAAACACGAGAGAGGAGGACAATTCAGGACAGCTTGGATGCGCTGACTGAGATTCGAAATAAAGCCCAGGAGAGAAAACGCCTGCGAGAGCTACAGGAGAAAGGTAACACACATGTATTACCCTAGTGTACATATACACTGTACATGTGGATTTGCATTGTATAACAGTATAACCTGTTTACCTTCAGGGGCGACCGAGGCTTCCACCACTCCAGAGACTCCATGTGAGGAAAATGACAGCCAGATTCTGACTTCATCAACAGGAGAGATGATCCAAGACTTCGTGCAGGACTGCCTGGATGTTCATGAAGAGTTCCTGCAGAGCAAATCAACACATGGGCCCAATGAACATCTAGAAGCAGAGCAGCCAGGTTTACAGAGGGAGGAGTTAGAGAAAGATGACAAGGAGGAATCACAGATGAAGCAGTCTGTGACAGAAGAGAAAGAGGGGGAGAATCCAGAGCACTCAGCACAAGAGCCAGAAAGTGTTGTGGGAAAGATGCTAGCGACAGGAGACGTAAGAGACGACCAACAACAACAAACACAGTCATGTGGAGTCCAGTTTATGAGTAATGAAGAGGAGAGAGAGCAGACAAACATGAGAGAGCCTTCTCTGGTCGGGGCAACTCCTCCTGACGCAGGTGAGGTTGTACCGACTCATGGTCCCGGACCCCTGGTTACAGAGCTGGAGGATGATGACCAGCTGGAAACCATTCAGCTTCCACTACATCGCACACTGTGTATCGATGACCTGCCTGATCTGGAGGATATGGACACAGTCGACTTCACAGCAATGTTCTCTTCTCAGCAAGTTTTCAAACCTACAATAGAGGTCATATCAGGAGGCAGTGATGAGGATGAACCAATCAGGATTGAGAGGGAGGGCCTCCCCACCTTTGCTTGGGATGTAAACTCAATGTTCTCAATGAGCAGCTGCAACAAATCAACTGGGGTCTCCAACACCTCTTCTGCATTGGTGTATCCAGAAGATGGGGATACCCTCGAGCCACTGCCGAAGTCCAAACCCGTCCAAAGCTCTTCTCCACCACGCCGCCTGATCGAGGAGCTGGAGTGATGCGTTCAGCGTTTAGAGCGTTGTTCAGGGTAACTGGTCTCACAGCGCTACGGATTAAATGTCTCAATGCTAACAGGCAGACCGTGCGAGACCATGAAAAGCCCAAACAGGGCACTGCTTTCATTTTTAAAATAAATATTTAGCTGTTATATTGAAATGTATTTCATTGTTTAGAATATTGTGTTAAGAATGTTAATTGTTATTTGTAACACTGTGAAAACAGAATAAATCGTACATGATCCGTTCAGTTTCCTTTAGTGGCAACAGCAGATTTATACCTTCATATTAGGGTGACACAGAGGTTAATCACTTCATTTAATTTCTTTTTAACACTTGCTAAACTGACTTTAGATGCACCTAAAGACAAAACCCAAAGGAATATTTATTTAGGAAAAATAAAACATATTATCAGTTTAAATAAAACCATGTGAGAGACGTGGTCCTTGTTCACGTAACAGCAGAGTGATTGTGTGCACATCGCTTAATGCATAAACAACACAGGACAACACATTATATATGTATGCTTTTACTAAATTGTATTACATTTCCCAGTTCAAGTCACATTTTACTCTTTCCCCAATAAATATTCAGCATGTTACATCTCCACGGTGCAGCTCCATTTTGTTTTACTGTATCTCTGTATGACTTCTTTCATAAGCTCTGAGTGACATGGACAAATATTTACAAGTCATGCTTAGCGTTGAGCAAGAAGATTTGTAATAAAAACAAAAAACATGAGACAAGATGAAATAAGCGTAAAAAAATAAAACTGTACATGTGTTAAATAAATCAAATCAAAAAATAAGCCCCGTGCGCAGCAGGCCTTGATCACATGTTACAAGGTCTTCCTCGCACAGGGACTGAGTGCAGCGAGTGGCGAACATTTGACACATAGAATAAGGGATGGTACGTTCTCCTGTCACGGTGATGGCAGAAATCACGGCCGGCTTTAACGTCGCAACCACACCCAGGTGTTGACGAGCCAGAAGGCCACGGTGACCGAGTACAGGATCATCTCTCGCTTTGCTCGCTCCTTGTTCTCCTCCTCCAAATGTTGAAGTCTCCGGTTCAATTTGATGAGCTGCGGATGAATAATAAGAAATGTGTTTTCTCAGTCACAGAGGCGCCACGAGATGAACAGAGTGGATTTATGCAAGAACTAACCTGACGTCGAAGCGTCGTCGCGTCGACCACAGTCATGTCGTCCGGCCCCGCATCCAGTGAGACTTCATACGTTGATAACGCAAACCTGGAGAAGACATTTATCAGTGTGATCATTTAGTTACAGAACTACGACAGAGAGTAGAATTCAGACGGCACATTTTGGATTTATAGCACAAGTTAACAAAAGCAACCTATTTTCATCTTATGAGAATGGAAGAGAGGAAGAGGATGAGGAAAGGGACAAAGGATTGGGATGAAGGTTAAGAGCCAGGTGAAGTTACCTGGAGTCATGCAGGGGGTTGGAGCTTGAGGCCGACCCCCCTCGCAGTGATGGTTTGCTATAGAGGTGGGGAAAGACAGGGGTGGGAAAAGGGGAAAATAAGAGAGAGAGCAGCATACACATGGCACAGTGTTGCACACACCTCGCATGTCCTTCGCTTTACTACACTTTGTTTGTGTCGTCGTGTAAACCAACAGGCTAATCTCGCTTATTTTAAACTCTCTTTTAAGTGCTCAAAAATTACATTTCTCTTTTATTATCTTTCAAAAATAGATCCCACAAATGGTAAGGATTTGGTTTTTCAGGAAGCAGACGCGAGCGAGGCTAAGGCTAACAGTCACACAACCCCGAGGACGGTGAAATGTGAGGAACTTAAGGCTCTTTTTGCTCCGATATAAAACCTTTAAAATAGTTGTTACATAAAAAACAAACACATTTTGCAAAAGAGGATCAGCTCAGAGTTCCTGCAGGTTTCAACAAATTCAATTAATTAAGACCATATAGAATATAATTTAATACTACTTTATCTGTATTTAGTGGTGAAAATGACTATTAATAAGAATAAGTCTTAGATTCGTTATAGTACAATAATATACTGCAAAACGGCAAATATTATATCAGGGTTAGATCAATATATAGAGTCAATTCTGACCGAGTGGAACACTTTATTTGTGCTGAGCAAGCAATTAATAAAGTCCACACAACAGTAAGACTCTGACCTGTGGAAACCCCGTTACCTTTCTTACAAAATGTAAACGTACTCTAAATTGTCAACTTATCAACAATAAATCAGGCAAAACTTCTATATTTTAAGTATTGTTTAAAACATGCCGTATTAATATTGTTACTGAATTTTACAAGTAGTCCGTTAGAAAGGGTCATTTATACTTGAAACTACCCCCAACCTTCTAACGTATCTAAGGGCCAAGCAACATTAAAGAAACACGACCCCCTCCACCTCTAAACAGGAGAGACTTTGAGGAACAGCTGATGCAGTCAGTGTTTCCCTCTCTGACCAATATCTGATACGTTTTAAAGCAAAACACGACCGGATGATTGAGGTCACCTGCGAGGGTTTTCGTCCAAGACCTCCAGGACCTGCTGGTAGGCCCGACGTGTAGTGGACTGGATGAAAGACAGAACACCGCTAGCGCTGTACAGGTTGTGTTCTTCTTCAGTCACGGTGAGAGTGGGGCAAGGGTGGACAGTGGCTGGGGGGGACGGGGTCGCACTGCTCAGTGCCCACCATTAAGAGCAGCCAATTCAGAGGAAAAAGACAACAGAGGAAAGAAAGGAAGGAGAGGGAGAGAAATAAGGAAAATAAACTGTCCTCAACTTCACTGACTGTAAAAAGTGAAGCCCGTTTCCATTTAATCAGAAGCTGTTGTAGAAATCCTAAATATCAATAATTGCTTTTTAACTAGTAAAAATTACAATCCAACATATCCATCAAGTACTTTTTATGATCACGTCAACATGTTGATTCTTGATATCAACAATTCATTTCTTACTAATTAAATGTTGACATATTCATAATGTCATTTTGACTATTGCGATTCTTATTAATGATATCTAAAACTCAATTGTCACTAGTCAAAATGTTAATTATTAATATCAAAAATTCTATTTTAACTAAATAAAAAATGTGATTCCTACTAGTGGTAATGTTTATTGTACATATTTAATTGTTCTTACAAAACTATTCTAGATAAATTTAATTCAATTAGGATTAAATAATAATAAATAAATAATAATAATGATTAAATGTCAGCATTGAATTGTAACTAATAAGAATGTTATTACAGACATCAACAATTTTTACAATTCTTTTTAGAATTTAATTTTATATATAAAAAGATGAATTTTCACTGATGTACTAATCCAAAATGAATATTAGGGAAATTACCTTTATACTAGTCACCATTCTTTTTCAACATGTGGAGATTAAATTGTAAGTATGTAATTGTTAAAAAGGAATTAAAATATCGATATCTGTAAATCAGTTTTGATTCGTTGTAAGGTTTAAATTAACATTTCAACATTAGTCATCTCACGAGTAGAATCTAAATCAGTCCTACTGATTAAACTTGCAGGGTTGCAATAAACCAAGTGAAATGAAGTAAAAGTAATGTTGCAATAATAGCAAGAGATTTAACCTGCCAGCCGCTAACAGAACCTTAATAACATATAATGAACTCACGGCGTCGGCATGCAAATGATTCACATCTTGATCAGATTCTGTCTCGTTGTGACTTTATCAAGAACGTCACATGCAGGTGTGTTGACGAAGGTCATCGGGACATGAACTGTGTTTTTTGCCGCATGATTCTAAAATTGTCAAGATATGCAAATACCAAATGCAATCTGATATTTATAATTTTGTACCGTAACAATAAAAGATACACGAGGTGTGAAGTAGGCCTGCATTCCAATAAGTGCAGTCAGAAGAATCGTCACAATTTTCTTTAAATGTTTTTTCTATTGTGTCTTAAACAGTTGCTGAGAGGAGAGTGTTGTGTCTTTAATGGGTTTATACACTTATATATATATATATATATATATATATATATATATATATATATATATATATATATATATATATATATATATATATATATATATATGTTTTATATCCTATTCCAGTAATCCTGAAATCATTTAACATTTCAAAACCTGGAAATGATCAAATCGAAACTGATTAGTAAATCAAACGTTTAAAATCAATCAAGTGTTAATGGATTAGTGTCAGCGACAAAAACAGCTGCATTCTGCATTGAAAACAGCAAAAGTTCTCGCAACAAAGCGGCTTACAACGTCAGTGACAACTGACAGCAGGCTACGTCGCAAAGACAAAGGGACACAGAAGAGATAGAACCAAAATAAAGATGCTAGTGCATGCACATAAAGGAGACAGGATGGAGCTGGTACCAAGCTAATGATGCCATATCCAGACTAATACTCACGCAGAATCGTTGCGCATCAGCTGACTGTTTTGACGGGCAGATACATTCTCACTGGCTGAACGTTCCCGCCGTACTCGTGCTGGAGGCCTCAGCTACAAAGAATAATGACAATTGATTTATTCAGGTTTACTGTAAGGAAATGTTGTGGGTTTTATGTAGAGTCTTTGTAAACGACTATGTATTCCCTTATAGCTTACCACCTCCTCACTGTCTGGAGCTGCCTGCTGCTGCTGCTGCTGCTGCTCCTCCTCCTCCTCCTCCATGAAGTCCAGGGGCCGATCACTGAGGGTGAGGACTCTGGGTGGAGTCTTCAGTGATAGAGTTTCTAGTGGTGTTGACTGGATTAGGTCCAGGTCTCTGGGTCTCGGGAACTGGGGGTCATTACTGTTTCCTGACAAAGGAAGGTGTGAATGAAAGATTGAGGCATTTTCTACTTCACTTAATTTAAACAATACACTGTGATTTAAATGCTGAGGTTGAACTAGAGTGAACCAACATGTCAGTGGGACTAAAAGCTTTTTGTTTCATTTTCAGTCTTAAATTATTGACATGACAAAGTCCTGAGTCACAGAGAGGGACTGCTGGTATTTGTCATAACAAAGCCACACATTAGCCATATTACAGTCAGCTGACAAACACCGATGATGTGCAGAGTTTGTTCGTAATTAAAGACTTTGAACAGTACAGAACACACAGCCCTACATTGACAGGATGCTTACTAACCTGACATCACAATTCTCTCTGGGACTTGCATTATGACACTGTGGGGGACCTCCTGAGATCCAAAATTAGGGTCCTCATGGGGTTCATGACCCATTTTGAGCATCTCAGGGATGCGCATCCTCTGGCTGATCCCTTCGGTGTACTCCATCTCATATTGGATACGGTTCATCTCTGCTATTTCGGCCGTGGGGGAAGGGAATGCTGCTCCGTTCATATTGCTGTGAGGAATAATTTCAGCAACACAGAGCTAATTGTTAGCAACAAAAAGATCAGAAAAGGTCGATGCCAACATAAGAGATCCCGGTGTTTTATTTATAGTCCTGTTGAACTTGTCATGCTGCATACCTGCTGGTACAGGCTATTAAACTGCAGCTACCACACATAGATCAGAAACAAGATCTGAGCTGTAGGCAGGACTTAGAAATGGAAATGTTCTCGTGACACAATCATATGATAATAACTTTGTACCTTCTGACTTTGCATACGGACACAAAGGAAGGCTACACTTTGGCTGTAACCTTGACTGTATGAGATAAGAGCTGCTTCAGCTGTTGCTCACATTGCAGGATATATATTCACTTTAGCATGAATGCTAACATAATGCTAATATCAAAGATAATACAAATTACATACTAAGCTAATACCGTAGTTATTTGATTACCCTTTAAAACTAACAATCACCACTATTAGCAGTAATTAGTTAATTATTATTGTCTCGCTCTGTGGTTTAAGTAATTGTTAGGAGATTACGTTAACACAATCCTGAAGCTAACATTAGTTTTGGTTGTGTTAGCTAACTAAACAACACATTAAGCGCCATTTCAAGCTAGCGCAGTAGTTTTGGTATCTTACCGTTTGGTTTGTTGCTACGGATAGCTACCTTTCCAAAGAAAAAAGTATTTATCTTTAGTGGAAGTATTAAAAACTTCTAAATAAACTCAGAACGGTTAGGTGCAGATATTACAGAAGATGTAGCTGTCAGGCATCTCCTTGTGTTGATACAAGAGGAACCTCCTCTCTTCTTCCGCTGTCTGTCCTCCAAACAGGAAGTACCGAAATCTCAGGAGGAAGTGACGTCGTTGACTAAAGAAAGAAAAACTTATATTTGTATATTTTAATTTATTGTAAAATTATTCATTATATATGGTCATTTTTACATAAATGCAAAATCACAAAAGTTACCCCAAATTTCACAGAATTGTTATGTGAATTTAAAGATTACATTAAAACTCTCAAACTTATAAACACTAAAATAGGTAATAACACTTTCAAACTCTTCAAAGAAGAATAGCATATGTTTATGAGTTATTATTGGAATTCTATTATTATTATTATTATTATTATTAATTATTATTATTATAATTATAATATATGTTTTTTTATTATTTTAAATTCCTATTCTAATTGATCTGAACCATTATGGTAAATAGTTCTCTGAAATATCTGTATAGTTAAACAAAAGATATTGATTATTTAGTCTAACCCTAACACAAATGATATGTTTTTTTTATGGAATTTATCAATTGTATCTAAACAATATAAAGTATAAACAGTACTGTTAATGTAGTGTGTGTGTTGTTTAGTTTTCCTCCTTTTTTAAACTTTATATTTTTCTTTCTTTAACAGCCCCTTGTAACGCTAATTTTAAAAGACGCTTTATAAATAAAGTTTATTTACTTACTTACTATATTTAAAACATTTTTTTATAATGCCTCATTTTGTATTTTAGATAGTTGTTGTGCTTCTTTTTGCTGCTTAACTTCCCTGAGTGATATCAGTGGTTGTTTAATGTACAATGCAGCACATGTCCTATACAATGTCATGATATAAATTATGCATGTCGAATATATGCAACACAATTTACGTCCTATACTGTTCTCAGATCTATTTTGTCAGTGTGGTAGTGCCTATTGGACTGCATTACACTCAAAGGTTTTTGTTATACTGCTTGGACGCCCCTCCCCCTGTCATGGAGGCTGTCTTCACCAACCTTAGTCAATTATCTGACATCCTTGTAGGGAGGGTCGTCAGGTAACTGACTAACGGTCATCTTCATCACCTGCACAGCACATATTCCACACATCCTAATTCATTACTGTATCCACCTGTTGTTGACATTAGTTTATCAAATGATATTACAAAACATTCAAAATACAATATATTTAGAAAACCTTTGGCGAGAATTTCTTTGAAACACCTGTTAAATCCTGTATTTAGTCGAGGTATAGCCTAATATAAAAGCATTGCCCGTGTGTGTTGTTAAGAGTGAATGCACAGGTCAATGTCGTCGGGGGTTTTGGGAGGTGGCCCCTCAGTGACTGTGGGTGGTGCGTTTACTCGGAGCCTTTCAAATGTTGCGATTGACAGACGAGCCTTCCCTCTGCGCAACCGGTGAACTGGAAATCACGGCTGGATCTCGGGGAAATATCAAATCAAGACAAACATCAACTTTTGAGTCATGACTTAAGTGCAGACTTCCATAAATGTCAGGATGCTCTTGATTTGATGGACACAGAGGCTGCGGCAATTGAGTAGGCTACTTTTCTCCGTGTCTGCAACTGGCTGAAATTATGTTCCCAGATATTTTGTGCGTGATATTATTCAGCACTATGCACATCGCATCATCGTTGGAGCTGCAACCTGGCATGTGAGTGGCGCTTTTTAAATATGATAATGTCTACTGCTTTTAATTTGCACTTGATTTCATTGAATAATCAGGTGAGTGAGAACGTTTCACGTTGCATGCTTTTAAACAAGACAGAAGCAAAAGCGCTATATCCTACTTTTCTTTCTTTTAGTTTTTTAGTTTTTACAAATACCGCTGCATAGTCCAAGTTTTACAAATGTAAGTGTAAGTCTGTAATTCCTTTATAGTTTATTCTGTTCAATGCCCACTAGGCGTCGCTCTTTCAGGTCCCCTATGAGGAGGTACGTGTGTTTTATATCTCGTGCTTCTGCATAATAGCTTCCAATGGAATGTGATTTTTTGTTGTTGTATAGTACTCTACCAATTTAAATGGACTATGCAGGACATGATGATTGGAGGAATTGTTTTCATTACAGGAGAAGCGGAATACTTCCTCTAATTAACTTCAGGCTGCTCTGTATTGAAGCCAGATGTTTTGTGCAGGAGGACACCTCTGGATAGTTTAGGATACCTGCACTGCACTCACAGACACAGACGGATGCAGGCTGCAGTGCTGCACCGTACAAAACCTCCGTGCTGTATCATTTTACACAATTAACTTTCACACATTCATGCAGGACATGCAAACAATTATGGAGAAAAATGATTTATTTTCCTCTAGAATGTAATTGGTTGTTTTATGGACCTTAATCCAGCACATCAAACAGGAAGATGTGTAATTGTTTGTCAAACAATGTGTCTGTGGTAATCTGATGTGCATGCAAGTGAACATATGTAGAACATGTGGTAGTTCATGTCTGTTAGAATACATTAGCTCTGCAGCAGGCTTAGACCACCTCAACATACATACATAAACTATATACAACAATGGAAAATAAAGCGCTCACACTCTACTCTTTGTCCATCTCTTTCTCATGTTTTTGTGTGTGTGTTTCCAATGCACAGGCCAAATGTTTGTACCGACCAGGAGATGTCCATGTTGGGGGCCCGTCAGCCTTGTGTCCAGGCTTTTACCCGCATGGTTAAGGTGTGGAAGCAGGGCTGCCCCAGCCACAGATGGTGTATGGGCTACGAGAGGAGGTAAGAGCAAAACAACTTTCACGATGCACAAACACATTTTATTAGTGATCGTTACTATTCCATAAAGACGTTGATGAGAAAAGGAGAAACACTGCAGCTCTGAATATGCCAATGTATTCTCATCCACTATGTTAAAGTGAGTTGAGTATCGTATTATTTACAGGCCACATTATCGACACAGACATGTGGGTATGTATCAAACTTTAATGTAACTTCCAGGAAATCCTATCGTGTGACGATAACAGAGTCTTTCCTCCTCAGGACAACGTATTACACAGTGTACAGGCAGGTGTACAATATGGATATGCACACATTCTATAAGTGCTGCCCTGGATGGACTCGGGAGGGTGAAGAGATGGGCTGTCTGCATAGTGAGTATTATACACACATCATGTCACATAGAGCTAGTTTTATATTGCTACAAAGCTGTATCATATAAATATCAATATCATAGAAATACACATTCATCAGCAGCCTTGTGGTTTATGATATGTGGTGTCTGCAGGGGTGTGTGGTGCCAAAACATGTTTCAATGGAGGCCAGTGTGCAGAGAGCGGAGACCAGATATGTCACTGTCCACTGGGCTTCAAAGGGACACGATGCCAACATGGTGAGTTCATCCCCACCTGAGAAAAACCCTTCGCTCGTATACAGTATTCAACAATGTGTGCAGCTTTGTGAGCGAGTGAACTGACTTGCATCCTTATAGCGCAACTTGTTGTTAAAGCTTTAATGGGCCCAGTTCAGACCGTATGCTTTCACTTTGCAAAAGCAGAATGAGCCGGTAGTGTAGCTGTGATTGGACGAGTCTGCTCAGTGGGGGGTCTCCGGGTAGTTAAAGGTAGAAGAAGTGCTTTCTGGGAGGAATGGTTTCCTTTGAAGGCGGCTCGAGCCCGGAGTGCTGTGGCTAACTCAGCTGAGCCTCCACTCTATAAAAACGGTATGCTAATGAGGGTTTGGAGTTCTGGTTTCATACGGTTAAAACACATTTAGTCACACATGACAATAGTAGCTCAACATGTTTGTATTGCATTAGATTACTCAGATTAGTTTGTTGTCATGATAAGCAACTTTTTGGAAGAGGGAAATACGCTTATTAGCACTTGGATGGAGAGTTAGATGAGTAGATTGATATCTGTACAGTAGATATGAAGCCACAGCCAGCAGCAGGTTAGCTTATCTTAGCATAAAGACTGGAAACTGGGGGAAACAGCTAGCCTGGATCTGTCAAACAGTAGCAAAGTCCACCTACCAGGCCTCTAAAGCCCGCTATTAACACAGTATAGCTCAATGACAATTGGCGTTTTTACGATGGGCTAAGTGCCAGACTGTTTCTTGCCTGGGAGCAGTAACTTCCTGGAGTCTCCACTGCTCAGAGGCATAAACAAAAGAGATAAAACGTGTTAATCAGTGAGCTTTACAGGTCCTTCTAGAAGGACTTTATTACTTACTGTTTCCCCCTGTTTACAGTCTTTGTTGTGTTAAGCTAACTGGCTGCTACTGTAGCATTACTGTACTGATATTAAAGTGGTATCAATGTTCTCATCTTACTCTGCCAGAGGGCAACTAAGACCCTGTAACCTCAGGCTTAGGACATGGTCACACATGTGTGAATGCAGGCCAGGGACCATCACCTGCGGAGGTGATAGTGCCTTGAAAGTTCACCAAAATTGAACTCCACGCGATGCAAAGATTAAAATATTCTTGTTTTGGAAGAATGGCAGAATAGAAGTGGAGGCGAATGTTAATTTCACGCATGTGTGACTGTGCCCTTAGACTTCTCAATGAGGTAATCTCACCTGCTGAACAGTCTTGACCCCGGGGATCTGTCAACATTAAATAGGAAACACTTCCAGTAAGCTTAGAACCTGACTGTCCGAACCCCTGCGGTCTACGTCAACAGTAGGAGGGTTGTTTGTGTTGTGGAAGAGTCCCGCTGAGACAAAATGGTGACCAGAGGATATTTGTTTCCTGCCCCCCACATGCTGACAAACACACACACACACACACACACACACACACACACACACACACACACAGGGCTTTAACATTTCACAGGAAGGTGTCGTTGTTTGTTAGAGGCAGCTCTGCCATGCGTTTGTTTTGACATGGGCTCTTTGGTTTTCACACATCGGAGCGACACATAGGAAAAGATAGAGATATATGAAAACATCGGAATTCCTTCAGGTTCCTCTTCTGCACATCCTGTGCTTTGAACTCACCTCGCTCCTCTCTTCTTGTAAAACGTTTTTCCTTCTGTCATCTCTCGAGGCTGATTTATCTTCTCTCTTCTGCCAGAATCATTATACAAGGAGAGGCAGCCAAGCTCCTGTGTTCAGCTAAGTTCAGAGACATACACTAATAATCCTGTGTTGTTGGCTCAGGGTTCACATGCCCAGGTGTTAAGGTATTTTAGAGCATTTTAGCTTCTCTCTTCCTAAAAAACAATATATTCTTCTGCCATGCGTGAACTACTGTGGCCTAATAATGCCTCAGGTATATAAAATTAATACTTCTACTTCTTATGTCTGTCGTACAGAGAGAGGGAATAACGCTGGGAACAGTTGAGGTTTCTTCATTAACTGCTAAAACACTTACACGAATACACAGAGCTTTTGGGACATTTGGAAAACTTTCAATGGTGAGAGAACAGATGTGAAAACCATCCCAGACCCAGTGTTGAGCGATTATAGGCCACTAGCGTTACCTAAGACGTGAGAAAGGAGCTTGTAGCAGCTCGTAATCTAAGTGGTAAATCATTTAAAATGATAAGGAGACTAAAGGCCAAATATTAAGCAAAATACACATTAAATATGATCACATGCTGCTTTGAATCATGATTACATCCCATAAAAGAAGCTCTCAGAACTCAGACTTGTTTTGTTTCCACATAAGTGAAATTCACTTTGAGAGAAATGTTTACGGCTAAAACTCAGCTGCAAAGCAGAAGAATGAACAATTCTGACACATCTTTGGACTATTAGTAATAATGTTTTATTAAAGAAACTTTCAGGTTTATTACTTTGGATACAGTAAAAGTTAAATAAAGTAAAATGTTTACTGTATTTCATATCTTAAACAGAACATTTAGAAATGAGCCATTCACAAAAACCTTGATTTAATCTTTGATTTACAGAATTACCAGCAGGATCAGTAAACTGGTGTGTGTGTGTGTGTGTGTGTGTGTGTGTGTGTGTGTGTGTGTGTGTGTGTGTGTGTGTGTGTGTGTGTGTGTGTGTAGCCTACCGTGGATGTTAGCCATGCACATTTCAGCGTAACATAATTACCAAGAGAGACTAACTGTAGCTCAACCTGAGAACCTGGATGTGTGTGTGTGTGTGTGTGTGTATGTGTGTGTGTGTGTGTGTGTGTGTGTGTGTGTGTGTGTGTGTGTGTGCGTGCACATTATTAGATTTGCGTTGTGAGCTTCAACATTCCACAGTGACAGACTTGTTACTGTCCTGCATGTGCTTCACGTCTGATGGAGAACAAGCAGATTCCGTATTCTGACGTCTGTAGATTTATCGTGGAGTAATAAGTTAAAGTCAACTGAACTTGATGTTTGGTCATGAAGACGTCTCTCAAGACTTCATCAGATTTATTATACGCTGTTTCCTGTGTTTTTATCCTTTCCCATGTGCTCTCACTGTAAGCCAGCTGCATGTAATGCCTGTCGAACGTTTAAGTCTCTGTTGTCTGCCCGGCCTAATTGATTTCTGGGTGTTTGGTCCGTCTGTCAATCAACCTGTGTTTCCGTTTGTATATTATCTGCACCTGTACTGACGCCTGAGGCGCTGCATGTGCATGTCTTTATTATTTATTATTATATTCAATGTTATTGTATTGCATATGTGTTTCAGTGTACAGGTGTGCTTGTGCATGTGTGTGTGTTGAAGCTGAAATGAAAGCAACCTTTAATAGATATTTAAAATGTTCTTCAATGGATCACGTGACTACTTGTCATGACGTCACAGATCATTTTGAACATTTCGTCGCTCATGGTTTTGTTTTTTTGGGCCACAACTTCACTATTTTGGTTCCCTCCCATTAACCTCGTTTCTATCTTCAGCCAGCATCTGTTTTCAGAAAACAGCTCTAAAAACCAGCTTTGGATTAAACCCAAAGAAATAAGTAGTTTGCAAATAGCTGGTGAACATAGTGGAGCATGTAATGAGACCGAAACCCAAAGCCAGAAACAGAAACAAGAATCCAAATGAATACTAACGTTGCTTCGTAACTGCTGTCACTGTTTGCTATGTCACTTTAAAAGAAGATGATATATCATTGTTTTGTTTGCAGCTTGTTTCTGACGCCCCCAAGTGGCCAAAAACCTGTTACTGCAGGTTGAAAGAATGTGTTTTGAGACGGTATGTCACATGATGCTTGGCCTAAACTTCAAATAGGGACATAACACGTATTGGTGCTTCAGATACGAGATAAATCCCAAGGTAGACTTCAGTAGAGCGAGCGCGGACAGCGAGAGCAGTGTTAATAAAGAGCAGTCTGGCTTTATAGTTCAATCGAGAGTCCGCGCTCTGCTCCCTTCTTTTCAGCACTCATCGTCGATTGGCCTCTTGAACGTCGTTCTCTTTGGTATCGCTGCCAAGTTGTGGCGGTAGAGTCCGCTGTGTGTTGTGGGGGCCGCCGGGCCACCTGCTTCCAATCTCTGATACGAGACAGAAGGCACCGTCTATGGAAATGTGTGTCAGCCGCTGACACCAAGTGTGTGTGTGTGTGTGTCAGTGTTGACACTGTGAGGTAATAAACAGCCTGGACGCAGCCCAAGCATGTGCTGAGACACTGGAGCCTGCTCTGTAATAGTTGCATTTACTCCTGCTTGTGAATGCCACTCTGTCTCACTCTATTAAGCCTCGGATTAGGCTTTGCTTTGGTTAAATTGGTGCATGAGTCTGCATGAAATTAAGAGAGCACAGGCACATAACAGTGTGAGGACAGAAACCATCTGGTCCTCACTAAAGTAGCCTGTTTTCAGAGCACTTTATACTGGAGTGATTATGGAAGACTGGATCCTGTTGTACTGGAGGTTTAGCTATGGAACGAGACGGCTGATGACGTCAGCAGATATTGGGGGGGAAAAGGATGAAGGATGTGCTGACACAGTGTTATATACTAGAAGTAATGACATGATTATAACAATCTTTGGGGGAGATATGTGGAAAAACACGATTTTTCTTTTCTCTTTGGAACAGAAGTTGCATCATATGTGTTTCACAGTCAGGTTAGGGCTAATCTTTGGAATAAGGTAACATATTTATCGTAAAATTGGCATTGATATTGATATTTTAGCTATCCTTGTCTTTTATTCTGGGAGCTGGAACATGTTATCCGTTGGATATGTTTGTTTCTTTGTCTGATAACCCTTGTTTAAAATCAATCAATCAATCAACACGTACACACATATAGACACACCACCAACGTAAAAAACAGAATTTATTGTTTTAGAAAACCAATAAAAGTGCTGTGGACAGTGTTATTACTGCGTTCACTCTGCAGAAAGCTTTACAGTTGCAACGTAAATCACATTTTCTCACATGGGAATCGTCTTTCTACATAAACCCGCGTGTTTAATCCTCATGACCTTGGGCTGTTTCCTTCCCTACTCAATTAAACACAACTGTCTGTGTGTATGTCTGTGAAGCTCTCGACGTGCGGTGTATGTGTGTAAACGTGGTAGAGTTGCAGCATATAGGTAGCTCCTAGCATTGGTCTGGAATCTTTGGGTAGAAACATTTCTATTGGATAAAACACTGAATGTTTGTCCTTCTTTAAACTTGTAATTGTTGTAATACAACATCAGTCATTAGGGGTTGTCTCACAGTTTATAGTAGACTGTGGTCAGGACTCAGGGGGGGCCACATGGCTCCTTGTACAGCCTCATTAGCGGGTAGAGGTGCGGAGATGAGGTGATTAAAACCCTGGGGGGAAAAGATGCTGACTCAGAGCTCAGGACATTCCTCCTCATGTTCCCTTGTGTTATGTCTGCGTCCCTATTCCTGTTCCTTTGAAGAATACTCTCAACATTGCATACCGCTCTGTTATGCTTTAACAAGGATTCCTGCAGATCCTTAAAGAATTCTTTAAAAATAAACAAAAATAAAGCCTTAATTGGTATTAAATGTCTTAAAATGATAAGACAGGGAGGTAGGGTTGTGTGAATATTTATTTTCTGACTGTTGCATTGTAAAACAAACAATTGGTAACTTCTATTTTTACATTAACGTCACTATTGCTCATAGAATTGGTCATAAAAAGGTTTAAAAAGTCTTAAATTCAACATGCATTTAACTAGTAAACCCTGAAAACATCTCGCTCCTGCTGAAACTAATACTAACACTTGATGAACAGCTTTCACCGTTTGTAGGCTATTGTGTCCGGCACATTTGGGTTTCCTGGATTAACTCCTGCTCCATTCTCTTAATAATTTAAGACATGTGTTTCAATTATATTTGCATCTTGGGAAAACTCTGAAAAAATGATCCGGTGATGTCCTCCTTTATGACTCCTCAGCCAGTGTTTGATCCCCTCTCTTCCACTGCGTTCACATGCCGTACATCACACATCTCAGCATGTGACCCTATTGGATCTGCTCTGTATTCATTTCACTGGTATGGCTGCTCCTGCACTGAACCTTACAGAGCCTGTGAAAGAATTCAAAATGGAAAGAAACCATATAAGATGCAGTCGATTCAAAATGTCATGGTGTGGTTACACAACGCACACAATAAATACATCTAGACCTAGATTCATTTAGAAAATTGTGGTGCTAAACTAACTTTAAGATATAAAAAGATGATGTCTTTGTGACTCGTGTGGTTCTCACAGCTTCGGGGAACAGTGATGTCTTTAACAGGTCTGGAATGATCCGTCCACTGTTAGTTAACTAACATACCATGCGTGGACTTTATCCTCTCTGACCCTTTCTTTGCAGACCACCAGGTCAATTATAAGCATTTTGTTTTGACTCCTGAGCAACATGAGCGTATTGAATGTCTATTTCCCTCAGTCTGGCAAAAGGACTTGCAGGACTCGTATAGTTACAGGCAAAATCATTGTCAGCAAATGAGGTGAGGACATAATCCGGTTTGCAATAACATTTATGCACCAAACTCTCTTGGTTTTAACACTGTTTAATCCTGATACTGAACACTACTCAGTTAGCAGATTAAAGGGCTTGAATGTTGTCAAAAGCGTGCTGCAGACTATGTTTTGAATTAAGATATGATTGGAACCATATGTCTATAATGATGGTGAGCTTTATTGTTTGTGTTGGTCTTGTTTCAAAGATTTATTTAACCAAAATGTAGTCTCTGTAGCTGCCGTGGTGCTGAAGCTTCTGAGGTGTGGATGTCACGATGATCTTTATTTTCATAAAGAGCTGCAGCCTCGGCCTCGTGATTACCTCTGACAGCTCGCTCTTTGCTTTGGCTAGCTGCTTCTGTTTATTAGAGGTTCCTGAAAAGGTTCACTGAAAACTATATTAACAGCCTTTAGATGAACAGATCGCTTTGATTGAATAATATTAGACGTTTTCTTTGGACACACAGAACTGTACATTGTGGATATGTCACTAAAGGCAACCATTAATGGAAATGATCAGCTGTTGAAAGCTGAGCACCTGGCAGAATACGTGAGACCAGTAATACAGACGAGCTTCACTCAACCGCTAGAGTCTACATTTGAGTGTTTAGTTAAAAGTTTATACATTTTAATAATGATACCATGAACTTCATGAACTGATCAATAACAGTGAACAACATGACTTCTTGAACACGTGAAGGTCAGTGGGTGCAGATTTAAGTGATTAATGCACAGATGTGTTCAACACCTGGACACCTTAAAGTCAAACCTTTGTGCCCTTTATCTCCAAGTCTCGGTCCACTTCTACATCTGGAGAAGCCATCCTGTTCGCTTCACCAGCAGATAGGACAGAAAATGTGTTTCACAGGAAGGATGACACGTGGCTGTAGATTTAAACTCCTTATGTTCAGCAAGTACGGGAAACAATTCAGGGCGGATTTTACTTTTGTACGATTGTTCTGATTGTCTATCAAGTAATCCATGAAACAACATCTCAGACAATTCTGGGAAACATCCTGTCCTCAGTGACACAGCTTCGATAATACGAGTTGCCCTGATGCATGCTGAAGGTGCCTGTTAAAGCAATAGTTCAGCCCAAGATGAAAACGAGCGAGCTCAGCTCTATGAAAGCCTTCTACAAACCAACAATAGGGAAATACAGCATATTCCAAGAGGAGCAAAAGAAAAAGGATACAAAACGATAAAGCTACTCCAGAAAGCTCGTACTGAAAAACAATCATATTTACTCCCTTTTTCTTCAGCCAAGCAGCTGCACCACGGGTCAGAAAGTCCCACATTTATCCAGAGTTCAGAGTCAAAATAAGTTTATTTTCTTTAGCTACTTTGCCCAGAGACTATTATGAGTAGCCTTTAGTAAAGTGAGGAGACTGATCCCGACCTGTGACCTCCCGTTCACGAGTGTATTACCTCCGTGAAGGAGGTCAAGTTTTAGTCTTGGTTTGTCAGCAGGGATACAGAAACACTACTGGCCCGATGTTCATGAAACTTGGTGTACGGGTGTAGCATGGGCAGAAGAAGAACATGTTCCATTTGGGAGTAGGTCCAAGTCACGGGGCAGATACACAAACATTACGAGATAGGGCATTTTTAGTACATTTATGTGGCGTCAGAATAATCTGAAGAATGCGTTCCTGACTCGTAAAGTCGAGACAGCAACTCAGAAAGTTGGCGGGACGTGATATGCATTTCATGGCTGATCCGTTTCCTTTGCTCTTCCTCGTCACGCAAATACTGGAAACACACTGAACTATAATAAAGGCCTACATCACATCTTCTTTTGTAGCATCCATGTTGTTTCCACATCACAGTTTAAAGGTCACGAACACTGAAACTTCCCAGCTCAGGAAGTGAGACCATCCGGCGACCCTGTGAGAACAGCACTGGCCTTGGTGGAGGTTTGTGTTCACCGAGTGCCATTGTAGTTTCCCTACAGCTAACACTACATGGGCAAACCCCAGCTCAAGGAGGATCCTTTAATCTGAGAGTGCTCCTCTGCTACTGCAGGAATCTCACAGTGAGCTTTGGGAACACATGGCTAATCGCACAGACCATTAGCTGCAACCCGCTCAGCATTAACCTGGTAAACAATGGTGCCTTGATGCGTTTGGAGAGATGAGAGTGTTTAGTGTGCCATATGGCAGCCATTAGGGCTCTAATGAGCGTCTTCCTCTGATAGCTATGCTTAGCATGTAGCTCTTGCATTGCCCAGTTTGACCTTCTGCCAGGCATGTGATAACTACATCAACACAGACTTGAGGAAAGAAAACAGGAAGGTGAGAAACACAGGGCTTACAGAAAGCAATATTAGCAATAATAGCAACGCAACAATGAATACTGCCATCTTGGTCTCAATGTTTTTCTAGGTCACACAGTAACTACTGTTTTGTTACTTACTGATTAACTGGACAGCCTGACCTGTGGTGGATTCACTGTTAGTCACTAACTTTAGCTTCCTGTCAATAATAATAAAAATAATACTGATTGTGGAACAGCTGTAGCTGATGTAGGTCTGTGTTATTACTTTCTCATTGCAGCTTTGGATGGAACAATGAGACACATGGCATTTTAAATCTTTCTTCTTCTGTACAATCACAGCATCGCAAATGATCTTTAATATTCTGAGTGTAGCATTGTGTGGTGTTCACTGCAGTTCTGTTTCATTCAGTTGTCATGTCAAGTGATTTAAGTTTGCAACCTGTATCCAAAGTGAAAAAGAAAAGCACAGAGTTTTCAAAGCTCTATGTTTCTTCACTATTATTGCATGTTTGAATGAAGACTTAATGGCAACTGGTATTCTTCCTCAGCGTTGAACGCCATGATTGATTGTTTCCCTTTCTCAAGCTCGCTGTCCACTTCATTCAATGCAACATCTTGAAAACAATCCCACTTTTTATTACTACTGAGCTGATTGCTGAAGCTCTCTTTCCTCTCTGTGACAGCTTCCTTAAAGCTCCTCAGCTGTCTATGAACAACCTTTGGCCTTTGGTCTAGTTCACAGGATCTTGATGGACCTTTCTTCTCTCTGCTTAAATGCAGCAGGAAGTGCAACACATTTGCTGTCATGGTAGCCGACTGCTCTCCAAAGACAAATGTATCTGGTGTTATTGGTTTGAATCTGAGCTTTGAACTCTCTGTTAAAGTTTTGCACATTGTTGTTTGGGTAAAAGCAAAGGGACTGCAACTGTGTAACTGGGTAAGAATGGTTGTTGACATGCTTTTAAGCTTTGAACAACAGTAGCGTGCTATAGTTTGATCTCCAGCCATCTGTGCTCTGAGCCAAATGGTTATTTAATTTTTAGCATGCCAACATTTGATAAAGAATACAGTCGTAGCTGATGAGATTGTCATTAGTTTTGCAGGTATTTGAAACTGCATTATAATGTCAATAGATTAAAGTCTGAGTCCAATTGTTGTTTATATAAATAGTAAGTATAAATAGTTATACAGATATTTCACTAAAAGCCACAAATGTCAACCTGCTGGTGGCTCCAGAGGACACAAGATCACTAAAGTCCGTAGGATTCATCCTCCGGGGAACATGGATGTCTCTCCACAGTTGATATGGTAATCCACCCAGTTGCTGTTGTCAGGATCAAAGTGGCGGACCGACAATGCCATCGACAAATGACCCTCATTCGTATTAACATGAGAGACGATACACTGAACTGAGATCAGCGGTTGATTAGATCCAATCAAACACATGTGACCAAACCTTGTGTGTGCCACTTAGTGCTTCCCAAGACAGTTTCAAACGGTTGAGTAAATGCACAAATCTCCACAGCAATTAAGCTGCAGAAACGTAGTTCTACGCAGCCAATGACTAATAAATAATCATAACGAGCAATACGTTTTAAACTACAATTTAATCGTGCAGATTAGAGGAAGGAGTGCACAACTGGCTGCAATAAAGGAAACTGATGGAGCAAAGAAAGTGGGATATGGGAGTGAGCTTATTAACTCATCAAGTGGAACATATCAGCATTAAATATTACAGCTCATGGCCAAACCGCAGGGATTATACAACCTTATTATCTGGCTCTGCTGCAAGAGTCCTTCTGTTCAAAAGAGCAGAAGAATGATTCATGTTATTGCCCCCCTTTGGTTTATTTAAAGAATGGATATGGATCACATGTCTTTTACTTTTGCAGTTGAATACAAAAGCTTCTTAAATCAGTTGAGACTCAGGTTTATAGATGAGCGTTGCAGACTTTCTTCTAAGACATAGACAAGTTGTTTTGCAAGTTGCTTTCCTTTTTTTAATGTCCATTTGTTACAATAGAAATGTGGGAGTAGAGACTTGTAAAATGTAGGAAATATGAATAATTCCTTCCAGAGACTCAATTTCCATCTAATAAGGAAACAACAGTAAATCCCTCCAGGTTTGCGTATCACTTCCGACCACTGAGGTCTGAGATACAAACCTTCCTCAGTCCTTGAACAGCATCGAGAGACTCAGGCCTGCGGATTCAGTTATTGATCTGGACTCTCTTTGCCTAATGCTTTTAACACGAGGGGAACGGACACATGGTCGAAGGTTTGTTGATACGTTTAATGTCAAAGTGCTTCAAATAGTTTTTTTTAGAGGGAGGAAGAGCGTTGGTCCTTGGAGAAATTGGACAGGGGAGGTACTGTACTGTCGAGGACAAGTTATGTCAGGAACACCTGATGAGATAAGCAGGAAGCGGGACTCGGTGGCCGATGTTCGTCTGCAGAGAACTCAAGAACATTGGAGCAGTCGTCTGTTTCTCTCGTTACTTGATGGGAAACCATTATCACCACCATTCATAACCAACAGGAGAACAACACGTTCCATTCGACTTTGAGAGATAATAGTATTGTTGCAAGACAAATAAAGTGTGTGTCAGAGAGAATGAGTTAAAGACTGATGGAGGAAGAAGACCATGTATACAAGAATAACTCTGTGTTGAGGTAAGTGGTGTGTGTCAGTCCATCAGTGGGATGAAGATTGATCATCCAGAGTTGTAGGTACGAGGTTCAGAGGCCACACGAGGGAGCCAGGACTGGTGAATATCGAGGAAAAGGCTGCAGGTGTTTGCGTATCAGGGGAGTCGGATCCAAAGGGAGGGTCATAGTGCTTTCTAACCTTTTTAATAAACTATGTGTTGCTTATATACCTTAACGATGCTGCGTGACAAGTGTGTTTCTGACAAGTGTCCATGATGTGACCCGTATGTTTGACAGGAAGAGAATCATGATAGAAGTCAGGCAGGTCTGTGGAGACTTACAGAAATAAGTGCATGCATGCTTATGTGTATGCATGCAGGTGGCCTGTGTTATACATCCAAATGCACAACAGCTGAACCATGTTAGAAACGTTCATCTTAATGCCAACATGAGCCAAAAGTAACACTGTTCACATTCAAAGTCAAAGAGGATGGTTTCCCTGAAGCCCTTCAACTTTGTGGGTCACCGCCAATCGGATTGTCTTTGTGTTGTGAGAGTCAGCAGGCGGCTGTTTACAGGTACATATGTCATGAGATATACTGGGTTAATAAAGCACTCAAGGATGTGGTTCACAGTGAGCATCTGAGAGGTGTTGTTATGCATGAGGAGATGGTTTCACATGGCGCCCCATCTGGAACTCTTTATGATTACTTTTCCACTCTAGCAATCCACTTTATGTACAACAATGTATATACGTCAAAACATCGTAGCTCAGAACAGCTTAGTTTTAAACTAAAGGTCTACGAGTGTCCTTAGAAAAACAGCATCTGTGACTGCATGTATGAGTTGTTTCAAAGTTTGTATTTGGGTTTATTGCTTGGCACTAACTATTGCAGTTGTTGGAGCCAAAAAACATTCCAGTTTGTGAGCTTTAGTGGAGCAATTTTTGCCATGGAAATATTCATTTCGGAAAGGAAATGTGTGCAGATTCCACGTAGATTCTTCTCAGCTTTGTCTTTGGAGCGAATCTATTCATCAGTTCTGTTCTGAGTTTGTATCCTCGTGGTTGTTTGCACTTATTGTAAATTGCTTTTGTACAAAAGTGTCAGCTAAATGTAATGAAATCTCATCTAACAGTGTAAAGTCATGTATTTGTGCACATTTCAATGATTTCTTTCCATGTAACGCTATAAATAAGCTTTATTCTTCACCTAACTCACGCTGATTGTTGTACAAACCCCTGGTGTATTTCTTTGGCTGCATGCACGACAGACTTATGTTCAGTAAATCTAGTTATATTTCATTCCATCTTCGTAGCTCCATCCCTTGAGTCTCTCAAACGATGATACATTTAAATCTTTTCTTGAAGGTTTGGTCCAAGAGGCATCGTACTAACGAGCCAGCTATTCTCATTCTCATGTTAAAGCACTTTAACTGCAGAATTATGCTCATTTGATGACCGTCAGGTTTGGCCAGAGAGGCAGAGTATGACTGATGACTTTCGTAAAGGCCAAGCCACAAAGTATACAAAAATAGCAACATTCGGAAACCTGGATCAGAAAACTGTGTGACTTCTGTCTTTATTTGAGGTTTCATTCGGGTTAAACGTTTTTCTTTGAGGTTACAGTGAAAGCAAAGGTTATATTTAGGAAGCTGACTAGTTCTGGCCGTGCAGTTTGGTGACCACATGGCGGGCTCACTCGTCTAACTAAGTAAAGGCCAAGGCAGGGCCATGTAGCCAACTGCAGTGAGCAATGTCCCCCTGCCATTTTATTTTCCATTGCTGAGAGGAAAAATGCATATGATCCTAACAATTCAATTACTCTGTATTTTTCAATTTCATAAAGGTTGAGATACTAAGATTGGAAGCAGGAAAGCTGAAGTCTGCGTCTCCAGATGACCCAGAATGCACTGCCTGCCCTTAGAAACTAAGTGTGGGTGTGGCCTGAAAAACAAAAATGGCGACCCATCCTTAGTTTCTGAGGTCCTGCAGAATTCGCCAACATTGCTGATTGCATTACCTGCTGCAGACTTTAAAACATAAGAATTACAGATCAGTAAACGTCTATTATTACCCTTTAATATCTACTGTAGAAGAGAAACATTAGATCTGGGAGCTTGTGTATCTGGGCTGCTGTTCTTTGGTTTGTTAACAATTCATATCTCCTCCTCTCCATGGGGAAGACGTATGGGAAAAGAAGTGGTCAGCTGGAGAATGTTGTTTTGTGCCATTTTGGGTCAATGTGTTTTTGTACTCATGTGCACACATATGGAGGCAGATAATACAGTGTAGACATTACCGACAAATCCCTGAATGGACCAATATGAGAATCCTGGCACGCTCCTTTGAGTCTACTCGTTTAGCATGTTGAAACCTTAAACAGAAATTGTTTTCAGGTTTCTTACTGGAGGGGCTTTGGAGCGCATCAATGTTGGCTTTTGCTTGTTAGCAGTTCATTTAACTGTATGTGCTTTAGATTAACCTTTGCATGAATGCCCAGGGGATTGAGGGAGTGAGACATTATGCTGCTTCTCTTAAAGCCAAATATTAAAATCCTTGATTACCAGCTTGGTAATGCACTTCCTTGTTTATTAAAGAAAAGCCATAGGCAGTTTACAGAGACATCCAGCATGATTATATAGGCAGACCTTGATTTGTGATGTGCTCTTCATCTAGCTGGCAAACATGCTGCACATGCGGCTCTGCACCTCCTGCTGACTCCACTCTTCTTCTCTCCAAGTTGTTCTTCTGTAATCTCCTGTTAGTCAAAGATAAACAAACACACAGCTAAGGGGTCCCATTAAGTCTTATAACAGATGGGGGACACTACTAAATAACTTTCTCTTTCCCCTCTGTTACCTTGAGTCCCTCTTTGACAGGGGGCGTCCATCTGCTTTTTCTTAATCATACAAACATACACCACTGTATCATCTGCGAAAGGTTTGGCTATTTTGCTGAACTAGAACAACCGTGAGAATAACAACAGTTTGATCAGCTTCTACAAGGATCAGGATAAAGTTCATACAAAGATCTTTGGACATTTAATTGAATACTGTGCACAGGAACATTTTGCTTTTGCTTTTCACACACGAGAGAATCATAGTTTTCATCGGAAACAAGTTTTAGGAATGTACTTTACAGGCATCAGAGATTTTTACCATTTCCATTTATTATAGAAGTATGAAACAATATCAGGGGTGCATGCATTTCTATCGTAGTAAATTGACAGAAGCATCATTATTTTTTCAACTAGTAGACTATGCTGGAGTGTTTCGATATATTCAAAGTCACACCATGTATTTACTATAGAAACAAGAAAATTACGTTACGCCCCACAATTAACTGCAATGTCTTTATCTTTTACTTGAATATAACAAAAGCACATATTAAATCATAAAACTAAATTTAATTGACATTGACATTTGCAATAACTAACATTATGTGTTACACATTTTTAGCCATCAGTCCGATATTAAAACGACATATTGATGTCTCGTCACAGATTGATCATTGCAGTTTAAGTATAATGTTGTTGGTGATGATGCACAGCTGTTAGGAATCATTTTACAGCACCAGAACAAGAAGCCTGAGGGTTTCTGCTGGAGAACTAAACAAAAAACAAACCTGGAAACCATTTCACCTTCAGAGCAAAGTAAGAACATGGGAAGCATGGGAAGACCATGAGAACAGTTCTTATGCTTTACAGAGTTGGTCAACACGAGCCTTATTTGGAGCTGCTGCGCTGAAGTGATAAAGTAGAAACTGCGGGAGACTTGAAACCCATGAGTTGGTGAGCATGTGGGACGATGCAAGTTATAGCTTCTGCTGTTTCTACTTTTAGCCAACAGAAGCGCACTGTTCCCTGAAGATAGGCAACAGATCTGGTGTTTACATCTGGGAGTTCCATCAAAGCATTTCTGTCACAGAGATATCCTAGCGAGGTGGCAGGGTCACATTTTTAAAGGAGTGAAAGTGAACGCTGTAAAAGGAAAGAACTAAACAACACATGAAGAAAGGTTTGCAGAAAGGCGGGGGGGTTAGAAACCTTTCTGTTTTGTGGACTGCACATCATGTTGGTAAATCTGCCACTTTAATCCTCTTCTTTCAGATGTTAACGAATGTGAAGGGGATGAAGGCGGCTGTGAGGGGCACTGCTGCAACACCATCGGCAGCTACTACTGCAAGTGTCCTGAAGGCAGTAGACTGGGGCCAGATGGCAAAGCATGTCACGGTAAGATGGACATCTGGATGTAGCCGGTGTGCACAGACACAGACAGATTGTAGCAGGCCGGCTGGTGCTTCCTGTACTGTTTTGAGTTTTTTTTGAAACATTAGAATAAAAATGAGTTTACTTGGTGTTAAAGATGTTTTCAAACAACTGAAAGTGTTTCCGTCTCCCATAAACCCGCCTCATCAAAAAATAGTTTTTAAAATAAAAAATAGTTCCAAAGATCCAACATTTTTATGTTGCACAGCTGGCACGCTAAATCAATATTACCAAAGAATAATAACACTGATGTGTTGGTTGCCATATTTTTAAGATGCATATGTGTGCTTGGGTAATACATCAAGGTTATCCATTTGAATGAATTTAATGGCCCTTATGATTGTGCAGAAAGGTCAGGTCATTACATTTGAATTCTCTAGCCTGAGTTGCCCAACTAAAGACCTACTTACCCGTCTAGACTGCAGGTTGTAAAGGGCTGGAACAACCACACAGGCAGCTCTGCTTTCTTATAAGCTCCTCTCCTCCAGACAGCGTTGCGTTCTCTGTTCGCCTGATAGAAGTATGCTGACTTAGTGTTGGGCACTGAGGCCCTTTTGTTCTTTAGAGCTACAGGTGCGAACAAGTGCCTGTGACCTTTAACCTTTTAAGACAGGATGTTGTCACATCTAACCAGAGGAGAAGACAAACGGAAGCAGCTTCAGCAGCTGTGAAGTTGCTTCTGTGTGAATTGTATGTGTGGTCGTGTTTATGGGGACAAAGGAAAAGAAGATAGTTAGTGTGCAATTCTTGAAAACGTGAGAGATGTGTGAGTCTCTTTCGTTGACATTAAGAGTCCCCTGTGTTGCCTCTCTGCACTTCATTTTAAAATGATCATTTGTAGCATACTAATCACTAAAGCAAACACACACTTTAAATCCTATCCCATTAAAATGTTGGAGAGAGCCTCTGATCCTCTTTTGCTTTTTAGTCAACTCAGCGCCCCGTGGTTCTCATTCTGAAGACCACCTGTTCATTTCTTTCTGCCTCCCGAATGCCTGGTAAGCTACATTGTCTAGTTGTAGATGCTCGCTCAGCAGCTCCGCTTAGAGCCAGACGGTGTCACAGGATATACCATTCAGACCTCGTGCCCCTCGACCTCTGACACCACCACCACTCCCGCCCCTGCTGCCGCACACACCACATCATCCACCGGTGAAAAGCAGCCATTGTGTGTCTCCCATTGAAATCCTCTCACACGAGGAAACCAAATAAGTATATTAACCTTGACAAACCTCCCCCCTCAGCGCCTATTGTTGTGCATGTTAGGCAACCTCCACAATAGCTGCCAATGTGTTAAAGTACAAAAGAGACGGGTCGGTTTGTGAATATGTGATTCTACGTTGCCGGTTGTGTTTGTTTCACGCAGATGTCTAAATAAATTGGGCAAACTAATATGAAAATTATTATTTTACTGGTGAAAGGCCGCAACTTTGACACCCCCTCCTTCATTTAGCTCCTATTATTGGAAACAAGCTAATTAAAAATAGTCTTGAGATCATTTTGGAGACAGATTTTCCCACGGGTCTCACACACACACACACACACACACACACACACACACACACACACACACACACACACACACACACACACACACATACACACACACACACATGATTTCTAATATTTGCACTACTCAGTAAGTGCTTTGACCTCTGAAGGAGCCTAAATGAAGGTAGTGTTGCATGCTCAAGTAAACTGAACCACATGCTTAGTTTTTAACACCTCCCCCCTCAAAAAAAAAAAGGGAATTTGCAACATTGTTTTCCGCTTCTCACTTCTCATCTACTCCATCATCACCAGTTCGAGCCTTTGCGAGTCAGAGATGACAAGCGGGAGGAGGTTAGGGAGGATGTGTGATGATGTGTTGTCCAGATGTGTAGTAAAGCCTGATTGTCCTTGAGTTCAGGTATGTTGTGTCTTCAGCTTGTTTCTGTCTCTGTGGAACATGAGCTTCAGTCCGACACACGTGCAGCCCGGGAAACTGATTGCACGCATGCTACTGCACGAACAGCGCGATACGCCATTTATTATTCCACCCTGGACACATTATACATGTATGTTCTCAGAGCCAGTTTCTTCACTGGTTATAGTAAGACAGATAAACCTAAAGTTAATTAAAGTACAAACAGAGAATAAATCAGAGGTCTGGTCAAAATTATACAATTACAACTCTTTAAATCTGTAATACTAAAAATGTGTTTTTCATTTTTCCTCTACTTGGCTCGCTGCACATGTTTAATTAGACCGCGTCAAAGCTGGATGTGAGATTTAATAAAGGATGCAATAAATGTCGTTTCTAAAAAAAGAAAAACAGCTCAATTTAAGCTTCCATTCATTAAGGCCTTAATTAACCGAAGCTCTCAATCTGTCATTGTTCAACCAAGCAGAGAGGCATTTATATGAGCTTCTAATTATGCCATATTCATGACTCGCACGCCTGTAAATGAACTCCGTGACACAGAAAGAAGCAGACTTACATTCCTCACAAGCCTGATGTCTTAATGTCTGTTGAAGTGGCTCTTGTTATTACGCAGTCTTGGCAATATTCACTTTTCTGAATGAGTAGTTTTCTTAACGAACATTTGTCTGTGCATCTTGCTTCAGATGCCAACGAGTGCGAGGAGCTCAATGGAGGATGCCAGCAAACGTGTGTCGACACACCGGGCTCTTATCACTGCGAGTGCAGCGAAGGCTTCCGCATGCACGCTGACGCTCGGACCTGCATTGGTGAGTGTTGAACAGAAGTATTTACTGCACATGTGGTAACCATTTAAAGAAAAAAGTCTATTTACTCCTTCCCACGCACTGCATCTTCTCCTCATTTCATCAGTGGCGTAGAGGAGTAACACTTCTGTACATAGTTATATGAGAGAATTGATTCTACTCTTATATCTGTATTAGATTATCTCAGTGTCTAGTGGGACATTCTGATTTGAAAGGGGAAATTAATGCACTTTTCACCCATTTTAGATCCATAAAACCTCGTAGGTAATGCACTCGCTTTAATCAGTACTCCTTTGTTGCTTGTGGTCTTATTTTCCCCTCCTAATACTCCCTTTTCTTTGACGGCAGCTTCGTGGTAGAGGACAGAGATGGAGGCACAGGGATAGCTAATTGTGTCTGTTGAAGTCATTAATGTTAAACGCCAGCCGTTCTCTTTCTTTTACACACACACACACACACACACACACACACACACACACACACACACACACACACACACACACACACACACACGTGTCATCGTGTCTGTGTTTAAAGCACCCAGAAGGCACACGGCTGATATTCATATTTGGCACATCATTAAATCACAGGAGTAATGGGATGGAAAGATCATTATAAAGTAACCACGGGTACCCATTGGACCTGGCTTGAATATCATTTTCCAGTTTTCAGCCTTTACTCAGGAGTTTTCCGTAATTACACAGTTTGAGGCGTGAAAGCCATCTTAGATTGCCAACAAATTCAATTATACCTGTCGTCCCGTGTGAGTTCATATATTCTTTAACAGCTCAGGGTTTCTTCTTTAATTCTGTAATTGGACACCAGAGCTGATGTGTGCTTCTGCTCATGTATCACCTTGTTTGTTTCTGTGTCTGTCGTCCCTTTAAGCCGTGAACTCTTGCTCCGTGTTGAATGGTGGATGTGAGCACAAGTGTGTGGACATGGGGAACAATCACTACAAATGTGACTGTCGCAAGAACTACCAGCTGAAGCGCGACGGGAGACACTGTGAATGTAAGTGCCAACATGTGTGATGAGTAGCTTATCTTTCTAATATACATTACTTCTAATGTTGCACATTGCACCAAATTACAGCAAAAATAAGGATTGTTTTGGCAAGGTAGGACGAGGAGTTTGAGAAGCAGTCGCCGTACAGTAAAGAGAAGGAATTCTGCTCCTCCTGGACTTTAAATGACATTTTACTATCTTTCAGATATCACACCAAAGACTCACTTTTGTAATGTTCATGAATTAGAAGCTGAACGTGCAGGAGTAAAACTTACATGTTGATCCAGAGTTGAGATATCTGTGTTCATGACCAAACCAGCAAGGTCAGAGAATCACCTGCTGCGTGTGTGTGTGTGTGTGTGTGTGTGTGTGTGTGTGTGTGTGTGTGTGTGTGTGTGTGTGTGTCTCTGTCAGTGAGGGACCCCTGTGCGGACAGGAATGGAGGCTGCGCCCAGCTGTGTCTTTCAGAAGACGCCCGGGTTCACTGCAGCTGCCGACCTGGTTTTACACTGACTGGAGATGGCAAGAACTGCAGAGGTGAGGAATCACACACACACACACACACACACACACACACACACACACACACACACACACACACACACACACACACACACAAATAAATACACAATGGATAAATCAAACAGGCTCCAATCTGCTACAGTTTAATGGAAGGATATTTATGATTTTTCCAGAAGTTACAGCCGCACTAAAGCTCCTTTTGAAAGTGAGTCTGCACTTCAGCCGACCTGTATTGATTTGAGAGGCTGATGTTGGAAATGATCCTCTCTAACATTTCTCCAGCCTCACCTATGGGGGGGAAAGGAGAAGCCAGAGCAACCTGAGACCTGACAGAGCCTTCCTGCTGGAGGAAGTATTTGCTGCATTGTTTTGAAATCCTCGACACGCTCAGATTCTTTATGGGAGCATATTCCTTAAAGGGAAACTACACCCAATTATTAAAATTCAAATATGCTATTCCTATGGTCTAAGAGAGTGCAAAAATATAAGTTAACATCTCAACTCTCTGCCAAATCCAGAAATGTAAGTGCTAAAACTAAAACGCCATTGAGTATAAATGGGTCCTTAGACCAGGGGTGGAGAACCTCAGGCCGCGAGACCATTTGATCCGGCGCTCGAGGTAATTCGTAAAATGCACGCAAAATAAAATCCACTAGAAAAAAAAACTAGACGGCAATATTTTAAACGGGCCACTGTCTGTTTTTCCTGGCCAAGGTCGCTGGTCCTTGAACACAACACGAGCGGAAGCGTGTGTGTGTGTGTGTGTGTGTGTGTGTGTGTGTGTTCTGCAGTATGAACCATACTAACCCTAACCCTTCTGGTCCTGAGACTACAGGACAACCAGCTCTGAAATGCTCAGTATGATCTTTGACATGAAGTGTTTGCCACCATGACTTTCTTATGCTCATGTGAGTTGTGTTTTGTATCCTTTAGACATGGACGAGTGCAGTTCAGGCCATGCCAAGTGCTCCCACAGATGTGTCAACATGCTGGGCTCCTTCAGCTGTGTGTGTCCTCCGGGATTTGAACTTGGTGCAGATGGCAAACAGTGCTACCGTGAGTAAAGGGCGTACAAGTAATCCAGCTCTGCTGTTAAAGGCATGTATTTATGTCTCACAACTTCTGCATTTCTATCCTAAAACTTACTCAAGGGAAGAAACTTGAATGTCTGTACGCAGTGTCGTGAATGCAACAATACAGTGCAGCTCATAGATCACCCATTCTAAAGTCAAGGCAGTCGGAGGTACACTTAACAAATGCCCCGTGACATTGTCCGTCATATCTGGTTGTGCACTTTGATTGATGCATTGGTCCTCTCTCGCTCCAGGCATTGAGATGGAGATCGTGAACAGCTGTGAGAAGAACAACGGAGGTTGCTCTCATCACTGCGAGCACACCACCAACGGCCCGCTGTGCTCCTGCACCCGCGGCTACCAGCTGGACCGGGACAGGAAGACCTGTGTAGGTAAGAACTTCTCTTCTTCTACTCTTCATCTTTATTCCCTTGCTGTCATTTCACTTTGTGACTCTCTGCTCGCGTCTTTCTGACAACCTGTTGAACTCGTACCGCTGCTTTCCTTCCGCAGATAGTGATGAGTGTGTGAGCGGGGAGTCCTGCTGCCGTCACTTCTGTAGAAACTACGCGGGCGGCTACGAGTGCAGCTGCAGAGCTGGCCACAGACTGAATCCAGACGGCTGTGGCTGCGATGGTAAGAGTGCCGATTGTTAGCGTGGGCCTTTTTAATGTTTTCTGTGTTGTGGCACAAATTCCACGAGCTGATTGCTCAGAAATGACGTTTTTCAAGCAGAAAGAGGAATATGTTGCACACTGAGGAGCAAACCTAACACTGCCAGATGGGTAGAAGAAGAAACATCCAATGAGTAAAAGATAAATAAATGTCCTGCACAACCTGCCGTTGAAGGTATGCATCATCAAGAAAAAGGGTGGTGTTCAACCTCCACTTAGTTAATTAGTTCATTTTTAATGCAATAAACTCTTTGAGTTGTAGTTTTTGCAGGCACGTGACCTTTTTCTATTACATTTTGTTTTAATTTCGTATCACAAGTCATCGTTTCTTTTACAAAGTGTGTTAAAGTACATTTTCTAATCAGCTGTAGTCAACCAGACGACCTTTCTCCCCGGAGGAGCTACGCTGTAGTTCAAATTCTTCCAGTGTGAAGTAATTGCTGTGCTTTCAAAGTACTTTCCTCAACACTGGTTGTTTGTGTATCCATGTGACAGACATTGATGAGTGCCTGGCAGAGACTTCAGGCTGTGAACACCACTGTGTCAACACTCTGGGAACATACGAGTGTTTCTGTGAGCTGGGCTTCCGCTTGGATCAGGACCAACACTCCTGCATCTGTGAGTGACGTTTTTATTATAGTTATTCTTGGATCGGAGAGTTATTTATGGACAAGTGAAGCATATAATTGTTTTTAGCCATCTGAAAATGTTTGACTCTGGACGTGTTTAGCTCTGTATGGAGATCTGGAAGAAGAAGAAGAAGAAGAAGAAGAGGATGATGATGAGGAAGAAGAGGATGTGCAGCTGGAGGTCCACAGATTACCAGACCTGCTGTTCCGCAAGGCTCCTCAGCTCCTGCGGTACACGGCGGCCTTGCACTCCCGTTACGATAGTGACGACGATGGCAGTGATGGTGGCGGCAGTGAAAAAGAATTTGAGATCCAGAGGGAGCGTCGAGGAGAGCTTCGACTGGCCAGCAGCGTAGGTACGGTATGAGGAGGAGCTGCGTATCTGCTCAGAAATCTAATGGCTGCCGTGAACGTAACGATTTTCAGTTGCGCATTTCTTTTTCAGTGTGTCTGGATGGCTCGTTCGGGGACGACTGCAGTGTGAGCTGTGAAGACTGTGTGAATGCAGTGTGTAGTGAAAACAGAGAGCGGTGTGAATGTTCCCCCGGATGGACCGGGCTCATCTGCAACAAGAGTAAGTTCAGTAAATCACACATGTTACTGATACATCTGTGCGCTGTGTGTTACAAGTACTGCAGCACGCACACACGCACACACACACACACACACACACGCACACACACACAAGCTGTTTTTTCCCCACAGGTCTATTTGAACTACCTGCAGCAATGTGGTCTAGCGTTAGAGAAAGATGAGATAGCTCCCTGTGTGCATCGATCCAGGTCCATGTATCAAACCTGTCTGCTCCTCCGTGCGGGAGGCTGAGTTGTTTATGGGCTCCAGAACACAGGAGCACCAGGGGAATCAATCTGTCTGCTACTGGAGCGAGGCCAGGGCCCTCAGCAAGAGCGCAGCCCCGAGGCTAAGGATGTCCACTACTGGGTTAGAAAGCAGTGGCTCCATTGTTCCCATCCAGCTCCATGATTAATGGCCGGTCTTTGGTCTGAAGCCCAGTCAGGCTGGTAATCATAAGAGGAGAGCCACGTGGGACAAGTCCGTTAGAAGTAATATGTCACTTTTAGAAACAGGCTCCTGAGGTCGCAGCTTTCAGACTGCAAACCCTGGAAGTGATGGACACGGGCGAGGAGATGTGCAACATTACTGCCTGAAGCAAAGACAGGAACAATGTAGAGAAGGAAATAACAAGGGGAAAAGGTGTGTTAGTTAAAAAATAAGGAAGGACGTAAACACATATTAAATGCAAAAGCTTCGAGCCTGGTGTATTCACATCTGTGTGTGTGTGTGTGTGTGTGTGTGTGTGTGTGTTTGTTTTCCCCACAGGTCTATTTGAACTACCTACAGCAATGTGATCTACCTTTAGAGAAAGCTAAAGCTAGACCACACACACACACACACACACACACACACACACACACACACACACACACACACACACACACACACACACACACACACACACAGTGCTGTATTAATAAAGCTTTATTTATACAGCACAACACAACTAAATAATAACAAAACACAGTTACAAAGTGCTTCAGACACGACAAATATAAATGAGTTAAGTTAAAACAGATTACAATATCAAACACAGAACAAGAAGAACGAGAGGTATAATATTTTACATCTTCGTCCTGCTTGAGACGTGTCACTTTAATATCTTTTTTTATGAAGTTATAGCTACAAGAAATAAATATATTGCATTAATTTTCAAAAGACAAATGCAGAATCCTCTTGGTATCACAGTACGTTGTGCTTTCATCCATTTAGAGATATGGTTTTCTGTGTCTGTGTTGCTACCACTTTGTACATTATTTAGTTTAAAGTGTTATTAGTTTCTTAGCAACATTGAGAGGCCAACAAAAAAGTGAAACTTGATTCAAAGAGAAAATGTCCTGTAATAACTCAAACAAATAAAAGCATTCTGTGCTATTTAAACAGCTCTGTGTGTTTTGCTTCAACGAGCCTCAACAAGCCTTAAGAAAGAAATCAATTTCATCCGTATGAAGCAGAATGAACCTCACCCCAGTGTGGTCACTTATTCTCCAAACTGAAGCCCTTCCTGCTCCTTTATGTATATTTGAATCGTACTCGAAGTGTCTGTAACGCCGTTACTGCCGTAGACTAGTTCAGGAACTGGTTTATGGAGTGACGTCAAGCTGCTGTGAAGAAAGTGTGACATTTGAGCAGACGTTCACTTGATGGATTGTGACGCTTCAGCAGATCTGAAGCAGCTGGTTCATGTTGTAATCGCTGACGAGGCCGGGGAGATGAAGAGTCAGGAGGGCACACGCCACGGGGACAGACAGGAAGTGTTGACTGGCTTCTTAGCGTAACACTTTCTTCGGCTGCTTTACTTTCTCTTCTTCATGTTCGGATTCTGTGTTTCAGTTTAGATTCATGACGTTAAACTGGAACTGTTTAGTTGTTAATCCTCTTTCCCTTTTCTTCTCCAGCGTGTCCACAGGGGACCTACGGGCAGGCCTGTAACGGTCTGTGCCGTTGTCAGAATGGCGGCTCGTGTGACCCTGTGACCGGGAAGTGTTTGTGCCCCCCAGGAGTACAGGGTCTGCTCTGCGAGGATGGTTTGTATTCATTCCTTTAGCTACACGCACGCACGCACGCGCGCACACACACACGCACACACGCACACACACACACACACACACATACACACACACACACACACACACACACACACACACACACACACACACACACACACACACACACACACCAGGCTCGAAGCTTTTCCCTTTATTATGAAGCAATATGTCCTCACGACGTCTGTTAGATATGAATTCAATGCAAGAGGGATTTTGAGATTTTATTTGTTTGCACTACAAACAAAGCAGCAGAAACAACACAAGAAAAGTTTAAAACATCTGCGTCTTACAGGAGGAATCTTACCTCAATCAGCATCGAATACAAAAGTCCCATGCACATCAAACATAAAGTAAGCAGCATGAATTATCCTCAACCTGTTTCATTTGAACACTTTCATAGATCTGAAAGAAGAAGAAGAACTAAAGTATTTCACAAGACGGAAGCAAACAGTTGAGAAAAGTTAGAACCATCTGCCTTATCTTATCACCTTGTGACCCACTTACTTCATCTTGCAGCCCCTTGCAGGGGCCCTGATCCCCAGGTTGGGAAACACTGCTCTACATCACCAGCGTGTCCTCACACTGTATTATAATATCTTTATTTAACTTTAAACTGTGTCTTTGTTTAACGCTGCTCTTGTCACAGTGGAGCTTCTTCTGCAGAAGGACGCGTCCCATCTGAAAGCTGCATTATTCATGTTTCCAGGTTGTCCAAGGGGATATTTCGGAAGTCACTGCAGAAGAAAGTGCAACTGTCCCAACAACGGACATTGCCATCGTCTGTACGGGGGCTGCCTGTGCTCTCCGGGACTGTATGGCCGCTTCTGCCACCTCCGTGAGTAACAACATGACCTCATGATGATAATACTGAGTATGTGAGGTATGAGATACTCCAAGTGTGTTTCATAATAATGGCTTCTGTGTTTGTGCAATGTGAGAGGTGATGTTCAGGTGTTGGTGTCACGGACACGTTCAGGTTAATTTTGTTAGTTTCTTTAACTACCAGATTAGGAAATGATTTACAAACAATGTACAGAGAGCCTCTCTCACTCTTCCTCGCCGGCCGCACTTAAGCGTTTTGACGGCGGCACCAGGTGAGACGGCAGCTCTCGGGGGAGCCAGTGGCCCTCCAGCTTCCCCTCAATGAGGTGAACCGCCAGAGCGAACTCCTCATTGTCCAGCATGCCGTCCCCATCTACATCCGACAGCCTCCAGACGTGAGCGAGCACGGAGCTGGGCAGGAGGGTGGTCATCATCCACTCGCGGACTTTGGTGCCGTTCAGTTTGCCCCCGTTCGGACTGAGGTTGTAGAAAATCTCATCGTACTTCGGCTTGTGTTTCTCCACCGCCCACTCGTCGTAATCGGCCTCGCCGCTCTCGTCATTTCTCCTGACCTCCTTGAAGGGATCTCTCTTGTGATGCTCGGGCCTGAAGGTCCCCAAAAAGTCCCCGTCCAACACGCCGTGGAGGGATGTCTTCCTCTGCTCTTGTTGTTGAAGTAAAGGCACCAGCTTTGCTATGTCAGCGGTCAGGAGTTTATCCAAGGAAGCCATCAGACTGGGTTTCAGTGTCTTGAACTTTGAGAAGTCTTGACCCAAGAGTTTCTCCTGGAAAGGTTTGCAATCACATGTCAGGCTCACATCAGGTAAACACATTCAACAAGATGTTCAGACAGCCATTTAAAAAGCAATGTTCCACCTGCATCTTGGTGCAATCGGGGAAGTCGCCCGCTGGGACTCGATGCTGCTGCTGGATCTTGGTGAAGATCACGGGAAGCTGGTAAATCAGATTGTGCTTCTTGCTTTCTTTGCAAAATATTGTTGGCATCTCCTGCTTCAGGTAGCTGATGATGTGGGCGTGAGCCTAGTCGGAGGGGAGAAAGAAAACACCGAAAAGCTCAGCTTGTAAATGACATTACATCACAGGTCATTGAGCAGACGCTCTTATCCAGAGCGACGTGCAGTGAACTGAGTACAGGGACAGTCTCCCTGGAGCAGCTCAGGGTTAAGCACCGTGCTCAGCGGTACAATGGTGGCAGCGTACCTCTTCCAAACAAGAGGTCTGTAAACGTTTGGTATCGAACGCTTGAAATCTTACCCTTACTAAGCGCGCCCTCTTCACCAGGTCGTTCAGCTTGCGGACCGCGGCGTTGCACGGCAGGTTCCTTATGTCGGCCAACAGATCCTCCTCCTCCAGCTCTATGAGCCCGTAGTGGTCACACGTCTGCCTGGGCTCGGACCAGAAAGATCCGACGTAAACCCGCAAGATCTCGGGCGTTTGAAACACCTTCCCCAGCGACCACATGAGTGCACCGTACACTCTCATGAGCTGCTGCGAGTCCACCCTGTCGGCTTTGTTGAGAACCACACGCAACTTGTCCTCGTGGCCGCACAGGGCCCCAAAGGCCCGAGTGAGCTCATCAGAGAACTCTAGTTTATGTGCATCGAACAGGAGGATGATTCGATCCACACGCTCCGCGAACCAGCGCAGCACCGCCGGGAAGTCGTAGCCTGCGGATAAGGAACAAAAAAACATTTTCATTAGGGCCGTGTGTAATGGGGGAAGCCTCGGTGTCTCTGCACCTACAGGAACACTCATATCCCAGAGGCCCTCACTGGTTGCAAGCCATTTCAGTTACACCCAAAGATTAATGTGTTCAGAGACTCCTCCCAGACTTATTACTTTCATCTGCTTTGTGTCTGAAATATGTTGGGCTGAAATGTTGTTATGTTATTGCATCTGCTATGAGGCTTCTCTTTTCAAGAGAATCTTAAATCGTCCTGACGGCAACAACGATACTTTCCAACTTTCTAACTCTGAATATGTGGAAGTAGAAAGAGACGTTAACTCCTCCCGACATGGAAAAGGAAATCAGTGAAGTGTTCTGTCTCACCTCGACTCAGTTTTCTTCTAGCAGCAGTTAAGATGCCCGGCGTGTCGATGATGCTGATGCTCTCCAGGACTTTATTTGGCATCTGAACACACTGAAACCTGAAGAACAAAAAGCCTCGACTTAAAGCTTTCAAATCTCTTTAAACAAAAGGAATAATGTTGGAAGAGCTTCACACAACAATGTTTGTTTCAGGCACAACATTGGCAAGAACGAGAGAGGACCTCCTCCCCTCTCTTTCTTTGTGTGTCTGTTCCTCTCACCTGTTCAGAAAAGCGTTTCCAAAAGGGTCGAGGTTGCGAAAGGGCTTCTTGGGGTCCTACTGTGAGGGCATTGCCGGGGATGATTCCCTCCACCTCTCCACACATGAGGGCAGTGAAGCAGTCGGTGGTCGGCTCTGGCCCAACTCTGCTCCCAGGAAAGTCTTGTTCTATGAGATACCTGAAGTCCAAACATCACGTGTTACTCGTCAGCGCCACACACTCAGCAGATTGCACGCGTTCTGATTCTCACCTGATGAAAGTCGTCTTTCCTGTCGAGTACTGCCCCATCACCAACACCATCGGTTTGTTGTCAAACTCTGCTTCCTCGTAGCTCGGGGAATGAAAGTGATGGAAGGAATAATATTTCTCTATCGGCAGCAGCCTCTTGAAATAAAGATTCTTCAGCTCCTCCGTCACCACGGTGACATCCCCCAGTGTTTTGGGGTTGCTCCGAAGCCTCCGGATGGACATGGCGACAAATCTTTTGCTCTTAAGATCTCGGCGTGGAAGCTGCTCGCTCGTCTAACACCAAACCGAGCGATGGAAGAATGTGCACGAGGAGTATGATCGGATCCTCACAGCTGTCTGCTCCATCCTGCAGCGGGACTTTGAGAGGGTGGAGAGGGTGTAACCAGAGCCTGCAGCTGCACCTAACGTGAAGCCGACGGGGACAGGGTGGAGTGGAGTTCAGCTTTTTGTTGCTGAAAAGGGAGAAACTTGGCAACATTCATGCAGATTGTTCTGAACACTGAGCAATGATGTGGCAGCGCTTCAGTTTTTAAAAGTCTTACGCAACACTCTGTTCAACGATTCTACTAATGTGCAGAAAACGACACATGTGATGTTTAGGAAATGGCCAAACAGTCCCCTGATGCCACATCTGTTAAGTTCTATCTCTACCACACGGAGGCAGGCGGGGGTCACATGACTTACACTTGCAGAAGGATGTTGTGATAGCACGGTGGCTGGGTGTGTTCGCTTGGCTCTTATTGAAATGTAATCTGATTCATTTCTACACAAACACAAGTTGCTTCAACATTTGTTTTCTTTGCTTGACTGTAAAATAAAAACCTTCTGTGAAGTTGTTTCAGTTTAGTAATCCTGCAGCTCGCTACTCATTTGTATATAATTGTAGTTCACACGTGTATATTCTTTGTGCGATATCACACACAGGAGGTGGAAGAAGTTTTTACTTAAGTACAAGGAAACAAATACTCTGATGCCAATAACATTAATTGTACAGCTGTAGATGTTTAAGGTTAATGTTTATATACTGTTGGGTAGTTTATTATACAGCAATGCATCAGATTTAGTCTCTAAACTTCTGTTCTCAGCTACGTGAAGATGTATCCAAGAGGGATTTTAAATAGTTTATTTAGCTTAAGAAGTAGGAGAAGTTCCTCAACCCATGAAGGAACACCAATTTAAATCAACAAATATGGAGACACATCGTTTTCACTGTAAAACTGTATGAATTATGTTGTGCTAGCTTCTTGCTTACTTACAGTATATGTTGAAGTATAAAGTTACATAGAGTGGAAGTACTACAAGTACCTCAAATGTGTACTTGCAGTACTTGAGTAAATGTACTTTGTTACGCTCCACCACTGACTTTACGAACATGAGAACATCATCGACTTGTGCTTTCTGCCTGTTTCCCACTGATCTGGTCCTCAGCTTGTCCCAGGTGGACGCGCGGTGCAGGCTGTTCCAAGGAATGTGACTGTGTTCAAGAACATTCCACCGGCTGTGACCCCCAAACAGGGAGCTGTTTCTGTAAGGCCGCATACCACGGCCCACAGTGTGAGAAAGGTACTTCGCAGCTTCGCATCGTAGCAATCAACATGTGTGTGTAGCGACGTTTGATCCACGCTGCTAACACCTTCAGGGACGTGTTACTGTTGATCACGTCACAAGCTTCAAACATCAGAACGTGTGTTTCTCGCTGCAGTAGTTGCAGTAATGTCTGTAGCTTTAAGTAGTTAAGGAAGTTGCTGTGAATCAAAGGCAATAACCTCTCGATGCTTTGAGATTGTTTTATTGCTCTTCCCACCTTTGCTTGTGTTCGTGTCCTGATGTAGAATGTGAGATGGGCTCCTTTGGTGCAGGCTGTGAGCAGCCATGTGACTGTCCAAGCGGAGGGTCATGTGACCCCAGGACCGGAGAGTGCAGCCAGCGATGTCCTGCAGGCCTCCATGGAGACACATGTCAGCTGGGTGAGAGCAAAACCTTCAATGCAATTTAAAGGGAATTAAGCATCAAAGTTTAAATGTGTTAATTTCATGCATCTTTTTAAATATTTAAAATACAGAACTGTTAATGTAGGATGTCCTCCATTAACGCTTGACTCCACAGCGCTCTCATGTGGTCATAGCTTAAAGTACAGATCGTTCAGTGTGTGTGTGTGTGTGTGTGGGTAGTGCAGAACGTGGGTGCACACTGACACATGTATCTACCTGCGCTAGATGATTGTTTGCAGACTTCATGCTTGAGCCATCGCGTGCCCGTTCTCACGTCAACACACATTGTTATGAATGAGTTTCTGAACTTTCCACCTTTTCAAGCCTTCATCTTCCTTTGTTGTGTCCTCTCCTATCCATTCTCCGCTGCGTTTGATGGATTGAGGGGATTTAGTGTGGGAAATAAATAAGGCTTTCTTTTTTTAATTCACCTGGTCAGTGCAGGTGTTCTTTTTACAACCACACATTGTGAGTGTGCCTCCCCAGCAGGGTGGCTGTTTACTCTGCTGCTCAGCCCTCTGTGTTGTGATACTGGATATTGTTCCAGAGCCTCTGGTAAAAACATGACTTTGAGTCTCCATGGAGTGGACTAAGACAACAGAGCAGAGTTACAGTATGTCAGCACCAGAGCTCAGTCCAGGCCCAGGCTGGCTGGCTTTTGTCAAATGCGAAAACATTATTTTTTCTGGATTGTATTTATCTTAAGTTGCAGGCCAGGTCATGACAGGGGTAATTTACTTCACTTACTTCTGCAGAGGCTATTGGCAGAAGCTGAATAAATAAACTGAACGTATAAAATGTTACTTCTGCACTTCTCTTTCTGCAATGTTGCGCAATCCTGTCTTGTGTTTGTGTCTGTCTGTGTTACACCTTTAAATGTTTTAATGTGTTGTGCGTCTGTAGCCTGCAGTACTGAGAGATATGGCGAGAGCTGTCGTCTGACCTGCGACTGTGGAGGAGCTCCTTGTGATCCCGTAACTGGACAGTGCATCTGTCCTGCTGGGCAGACTGGGGACTCCTGTCACCAAGGTGCGCTTTATTTTGTATGCTTTTCATGTTTCATTGAATTTCTGTTTTGGTTTTAGGACATTTTTAGACACATTTGGTCGTGGGAGCAGAAAAAACAAGTGGATCAAAAGTCCTGCATGTTTTCTAACTTGCAAAAAATATACAATGTTTTACAAGTTGCACATTTTGCAGGGATTTGTTGTTTGCACTCACTGAGCTCACTATTATCATTAGCCCACTCAACCGCCAGGATGGATGTGTTCCAACCCCTTACTTTCCATTAAACACATTTCTCCCCCATAACACCCAATCATAAGTGGCTTTAGGACTTCACAGAGAAATATCTGACTGCTCACTTGGTGCTTCCCAGACTGCCCTGAAGGATTCTGGGGGTTGAAGTGTCAGTCACCTTGTCCTGACTGTGACAATAGAGGCTCCTGCAACAAGCAGACTGGTGTGTGTGACTGCAAAGCAGGCTTCACGGGGAACCTCTGCCAACATGGTGAGTTTCAATGGAATGAGGTTTTTACCTTTAATGCAAATCTCCAAAAAAGACATTTTAGCAATGAGGGAATAATTGATAGTTAATTAAAAGGTTAGTTAAAAGGAGTGGATTACTAAAGCATGATGTAAATGTCATGTTGTGCACAGAGTGTCCCCCAGGTCTCCACGGCCCAGGCTGTTTCGAGCACTGTTCGTGCCCCCCTGACGCGACCTGTGACCCTCAGACTGGACGCTGCGTCTGCCCTCCTGGCAGAACAGGCCACGACTGTGCAACATGTAAGAACTGTAATTATTTATCATCGTGGAAAATGTAAAAATGCAACATTGAACGTATCTCACTGCAGCATTTTCTGCCCTTCATAGCGTGTGACTCTGGTTACTGGGGCCAGAGCTGCCTCAGTCAATGCCGGTGCAAAGAGATGTCTCTCGGCTGTGACCCCCTCAGCGGCGTGTGTGTGTGTGAGGCCGGCTTCAGAGGAGAACACTGCAGGAAGAGTGAGTCAACGCTGCCACCATGGGGTGATTGTAGCTTATAACAACTGTTCATTTACAATCCTCAAAGTCATTCAGTGTATCTGGCTACATGTGGTTTAAAGTGTAATATTTAGATGTTGATCTGCTTCACTGTTCGCTGTTAGAGTGTGTGAACGGCACTTATGGGCAGGGCTGTGCCCAGCAGTGCCGGTGTCAGAGTGGAGCGCTCTGCGACCACGTGAGCGGAGCCTGCACGTGTTCACCTGGATATGCCGGCACTTACTGTGAACAAAGTACGATTTATTTAGTTTCTGATGTTTCTGTGCAAATTCAGGTCTGTAAAATCACAAGTAATAGATTTCATCATGAAACTTCCCCAGATCACTATAAACATTAAGACAATTCTTTTTAGTGTTACACGTTCTCTGTACTCGTATGTTTAGATATAAAAATGAGGCATTATTTTACTACATTTATGCTCATTTGCATACATTTACAAAACAGAAATCTGAAAATCTTGTTTTATTTAGTTTATATATAAGAGTCAAAGGTTTTTACAGAGGGGGTTTTGGATTTCTCTTTGTATCGATCCATAAATCAGAAGTGTGTCCATGTTTTTAGGAATAAAATGTTATATAAAGGAAATGTTATGTAGAAATCTACAGACAAAGTGAGTAAAAATACATATTTTGGATGTTTTTTTTGCACTCGTGTGAAAGAAGACGATGCATCAAACTCTTAAAATCGACCGTGCATGACGTGTTATTTCAGTTCCCCTTCTCAAATATAAAACTAGGAATACATAATACAGTGTTGCATAATGTTTCTCTGAACTCAGCAGACTCTCCATTACAGGTGACATAACCTTTCTGACACACTAGAGGGCGCTGCAGGACATTCTTCTGATTTTCTGATGTTCATTTCTTCCCCACTTTGAGTGAATCATCACACAGATGTAATGAATCATCAGACTGTCCATGTAATGTCATGTGCAAAACCATTTTAAAACCACACAAATCCCAAGATATAATTTGCATTCGTCATTCTGCGGTAGACGGACTGTATTTCACAGGCGTCGTCTTTTCTACTATTCGTCTCATCATTTGGATATTTTGCATGCCAGCAGTCCAAGAGTCTTAAGAATGTAATATATTTGTTCTTGATTATAGTCTTTTGACTTGAAGTGGCCTCGTGTTATTACAAAATGTAAGATTTAGTGTAAGTGTACCAGGCCCAGAAATTCATAGCGGGCTCCGCAGCACACGGGGCGTCATAAATCATGGCCATGTCACACTAGAACAGAGCTTCACATCCCTAGTCATAACAGTCTAATGGCCTGAGACGGAGACGTCACTCTGATTGGACGTCGCTGTGGAAAGAGGGCTATCGGTCTGAGCAGGTTCTGTTTTCTGAAGGCCCTTTCTCCTCAAACAGAGGTGTCCAGTTTCTCAGTCTTCTGCTGGGCCTCTTCCTTCAGGAGGAGTCAGGAAGAGGCCTGTGCTGTGAGAAGGACCAGATCTCTCTCAGGTCATCTGTTCCACACAATTAAAATGGAAAGAGGTGACTGCGTTTGATTCTAGGTGGGCGATTTCCGTCCGCACACCGGTTTCTATAACGTTCTAGAACGCTTGTTACTATGGCGGACGCATGCTTGTGGTTGATGCTAAACATTTCAGTCGAGGAAGTGAGCCATTGTGCTGACATGGGTCCTGCACACCGGACCAACTTCTTCAATTAAAGTGGATCGTGCTCCTTCTTCTGCGCCGCGGCTTTGATGTCTGCATCAAAATAGTTCATTCGGTCGCAGTGAAAAGAACTCTCTCATTGAACATCCGCGTTATTGTGCATGCAACGGGGGTTGTTTTGTTGTTGTTGTGTTGACCTCTTTCAGTGTGTAGACGCTGAATGGCACCAGGAAGTTCTATTCTATGTTCTCTCTATCCGCTCTATTTCTGTGGGCTGCGCTCCCCGGCTGTGTGGTCCCTGGACCTGCTTTATGGGCTGACAGCAGTGGCTCTTACACAACCAGGGATCTGGAAATAATCCTCCCGTCTTAAAGAGCTCATTTAGTCTGGAGATGGAGTCTTTCAACGATGGCACAGCGTGTGTGCGTGCGTGTGTGTGTGCGTGTGTGTGTGCGTGTGCGTGTGTGTGTGTGTGTGTGTGTGGCAGTGGGCTGAATCCTCTGTGCCCACACATAAACAAAGACTCAGGGAAGAGTCTTTACTTACAAACACTTGCAGACAGTCCTAATATCAGATGACATATTGCTGCTCTGTGGTTAATAAGGAGACCAGTCGCCCCCTGCTGGCATAAACAAATAATAAACGTGGCTCTTCAGAGGTGTCAGTGTATCCCCCTGAAGAGTAACCGTAGAGTCTGTGTGCTTCAGTAAACGCTGTCTGCTGCATTTGAAAAGGAAGGAAAGTGTTTGAACATGTTGAGGTGATTACCGGAATAAAGACCTCATTAAAAGGGGAACATCACTCATCTGAGATGTTTGTTTTTTAACGTCATCGGTAAAAGAAATGATGTTTCAGAGGCACATTCCTCAAACGTTTTCCTGCAGGACAGAAAGATGTTGCCATGGTGTCAGCAATCGCTATCATAATAGTAAACAACAGACAATAAACCAGTGATTTTGCTACAGTGCTACCACAGACCTAATGTACAGCTGGGATAAAATGACAGCATCCTCAGTGGGCTGGCTTTAATAACATCGCAGCCTAACCACTACAGAGGCTGGCGAAGACGTCATGCTGTCAGCGTGGGAAGATGCCAGAAAGTGCTGAGCAGGAAGGATACTTTTCCCAATTTGAGGCCTTCAGGGAGAACAAGGAGGAGTGGACAGCATCATCAATTGGAGCAGGAGAAGGAGTATATGATGCATTAACTGCAGGGAAACACCCTGAGTGCTGTGGCATTTAGAATACATAAAACCACCAAGTTACACATTTCTGTCGCACTCCCAATTTGTGGCTTCCTTCGGTAACATGGTCCACTGCGTTCCCTTTTAGATAGAAGAGGTAGTATATAAATGAAATGAAAAGCGGCTGTGCTGTTAAGATAATTGGGACAGACTCTCCGAAAGCCGACAGACTTTCTCACATATCACTGACACAGAGAAAAAGAAACGTCTGCAACGGCTGTCAATCAACACGGAGGAACCTTTTGCAAAATACCCTCCATTATGAGTTGGGATGAGATCTGCTCAACAAATAGGCACTCACGCTCACAGACAATATTTACACCCCAGCAGTGGAAAGGCTCATTCCTCCTGCTGCCTCTGGCTGGGTTCTTGCGAGGCACCATGTTTACCAAACTTTCTGAGTGTCAATTGAGTCTCCACACACTTAAACAATCTCTCCAGCTCTCCTGGAGAATGAGAAACAGACTCTTACACATCTCCTCGCATCGGCACCGATACTGTAGGTATGTGTGCATGGGGGGGGGGGGGCACTCTAACCTGGCTTTGTTTTGCCGTGTATTGGTGGGGCCTGTTGACTCAGCAGGTGCTCTAATTACCAGCTCTCTGTGCCCCCCTCTACCCCTGAAAGGGAACCACCTCCGAGCCGCCGTCGGACTTTGATGTGGCCCCAGATCCACCACACATGTGGGACATGAGCTCACTTAACGAACGCAGACGCTCTTGCAAATGATCCGCCGCAGCGTGGTACTGCAATTTGATATTGGTATTTTCAGTAGGTGGTAAGACAGAGAGGGAAACTAGGAGGAGGAGGAGAGAGTGAGAGATGGGGAAGGGAAGAGAAAGAGTTGCCATTTAAACCTTTTCCTCTCCTCTTCTGTGAAGCTGCCGGTTCTAACCAGTCGGATGTTTTATCTTGGCCCACAGCGTGCCCGGACGGCTTTTACGGTCTTGACTGTGGCCAGATGTGCAAGTGCAGGAACGGTGCCCACTGCCACCACATCACAGGAGCCTGCCTATGCACCGCCGGCTGGGCAGGACCACACTGCATTCTGGGTAATGGAAGCCACATCATTAAAACGGGGTGTGAGGGAGGCCCTCGCTGCAGCCCATCACGACATCCTCTCCTTAAACACAACTAGGATGTGTTTGTGAACAATTATCTCTATAATGAGACGTTGCCCATTACTTTGTTTTAGGGATGGGTAAGGGTGGAGAAAGGAGGGACGAGAGTTGCCCTCTGGCACACGTGGTTTAATTGAGGTCTATTCTGGATAAATGCACCCTTGTGTTTGTGTGTAGCGATCAACATCAGGAGCGGGAGAACACACCACAGAAGACTCTTTAGCAGCTACTCAATCAGTGTTCTCATGCTAAAGTTTCATGCCGTTGTTTTATTGAATCCAGTGAAATGCCCAGTAAAGTTCTGAGTCTGTCATTCTGCACTTTTATTCAAGACTTTCCTCTTGCCACAGCCATTTTGTGGTCCTAAGTACAAGAGCCAGAGTCAGCAGAAAGCCACTAGCATGACTTAATGATGCATCTCTGTCATTAGTACAGTTTCCCTCCTTCTCAGACTCAAAACGTCATCTTGGACTTTGAACATGAAGGAGAAGTTTACAGTATGTGCATTGAAAATGTCTCAAAGTGTCCTTTAGCCCTCGAGTCTCATACGTTTGCTGCATTCAATGCATTTTAAGTTAATACTGAATATGTGTGTGTGTGTGTGTGTGTGTGTGTTGGTAGAATGCCCAGAGGGTAATTTTGGGGAGCAGTGCAGTCAGACCTGTGAGTGTCAGAACGGAGCCAGGTGTGACCACGTCACCGGGCGATGCAGCTGTGCGTCCGGGTGGACTGGAGTCAGCTGCCAACTGCGTGAGTAGCTCATCACTCAGCAGGACACACCTTGTCAAAAGTTTGGCTTGTTATATACTTAGAGGGCAACGCCAGCGGGTTTCATGTTTGAGCTACAAACGACTTAAACTTCACAAATATCCACTTTACAAAGCTGTGTGTCTGCGGTTACAGGCATCCAGTGGGTCTCATGCATGCTCTTGCAATATGAATATCAATTGGTAGACTTGCTTGTCAACATTTATGCATACTTGATTGATGATTATTTGTATACATCATTTAATGGATAACAATCTGCTGCCTGGAAATGTTAGAAAAACACATCCTGGAGTCAACAAAGAACCGTAAAGTAGACATTATGTAGTCAAGGAGACATCTTAATCTATATTGTGTGTGTGTGTGTGTGTGTGTGTGTGTGTGTGTGTGTGTGTGTGTGTGTGTGTGCGTGGCTTCAGCCTGTCCTCCAGGACAATATGGGGAACACTGTTCTGGCCAATGTCTGTGCAGAAACGGGGGATCTTGTGACAGCGTGAGGGGCCGGTGCTCCTGCACGCCCGGCTGGACTGGAGCCGCCTGCGAGTTGGGTGAGTCCTCTACAGTACCACGTATTACATTGTGAGGAAGCTAAGGGACACACATGACTTCCATCTGTCGCTCTCTCCTAGAGTGTGAGGAGGGACGCTATGGAGAGAAGTGCACCCAGGCCTGCAGCTGCTCGAGTGGAGGGACATGTGACCGAGCGACAGGACGATGTGTGTGTCTGCCCGGTTGGACAGGAGAGCTCTGTCTGTCGGGTGAGGTCCTACACACATCAGCACTGTTGCACGACAACATATTACTTCTTATTTAGCAGGTTTAGCTTTTGATTGGCACAGTACACACAGTATTATCTACAATCTGTGTTTCACCTGTCCCTTTGACAGATATGTAACCAGCAGTTTCCCTCTGCAGCAGCAGCAGGAAGTGAAGCTTATGAATCATAAAACTTGCTGTCAAAACAATTTGTGTAATTATCCCTGGGTGAATGAGCATAAAGAGGGATTCTTTTTCACACACTCTAATGTTTTATGCTGAATGCGTGTGTTTTGTCTGAAGTGTGTTCTAAGGGATTCTTTGGAGAGCGCTGTGAGCAGAGGTGCGACTGTGTCCACAGTTCCAGTTGCCACCATGTGACGGGCCGCTGTGAGTGCGAGCCAGGCTGGAGGGGGGCCAGCTGTGACAAACGTGAGTGTGTATAGGACGGAGGAAATTGCAACAGAATTAAAGTGGCAATAGGGCGAGCTTTGAACATGAGAGTCAACCGTTGTGTGCTGTGTGTGTGTGTGTGTGTGTGTGTGTGTGTGTGTGTCGACTCCCAGCCTGCCTTCCGGGCTCCTATGGTGCTTCCTGTGCCCAACAGTGTCAATGCCACGCTGGGGTGTCTTGTCACCATGAGACGGGGAGGTGCGGGTGCCCAGCCGGACTCACGGGGCCTGGATGCGAGACACGTAAGAATGAAAAGAAAATCTTCGCAAAGATTTGTTGTATTTTGATTTGCTCAATTGTAAAAGACAGTTCTTAACTTAGTTGGAGCTTAGGTTGTCCGGCAGTGGCTCAGTCAGGAGGGGCTTGGACTGTGAGCCGTAGGGTTGCTGGTTCAAGTCGCCGACCAGACCTAAACAAATGGAGTGTGACTGCTACTTGGAGAGGTCCCAGTTCACCTCCTGCCCTGCGTGTGCCTGAGCAAGGCTCCGGACATCATTGCTCCCGGGGCGCTGTCGTATGAGCTGCCCACTGCTCCTAGTACTAGACTCCTGGTTAAAAGCAGAGAACAAGTGTCACTGTGTGCTCTGCATGTGTGGAGGGTTTCATCCCATTCTCTATATTAACATATTTGAGAACGTGGTGTCTCACAAATGTCCCTTATGCATAACTGGTTATTGAGAAAGCCTTGGCACATGGCTCATATCATGAATTTCAAACCATTCGGCTGACACATGTGTCTTGTTGATGGAAACGCAGCACTCCCATCAGGAAGGAACGGCATCATGGGACCGAAGTGATCAACAAGAATCATTCTGTTAATACTGATTAAATTTTTTTTTTTTTTCCCTCCCCTGGTCCTCCTGGGAAAGATTACCATTTATTCCATTCCAGGAAATGCACTCTACACCGGCACTAAACCCTCACTGTCACAGGGCTTTATGCTAATGTTTCATTATTTAGACCATACCCTTATACGAGCAGCTTCACTACTCGACACTCCCTTCTACCTCCCCCCCCCCCTCCCTTCCTCTCCTCACACACTCCCCAGACATCTGATAAATGTTACACACCAGTTGCCAAGTAAAACAGAAGGCATTGTTTTTGTCTCCTCGGCAGCGGATAAGGGCTTTTGGAAGGCAGACATGCATAATGACAGCGCCGTAATTGCCTCTTTAGTCTGGAGTCTTTTCTTATCTGTCCCCCACGCTGCCTGCTGCTGCTGCCTCACTGAGAAGCTGAGTGCTGCAGTTTCACCCCAAAACATGTTCGGTTCACAGATTCATCTCGTTGGCTGTGACCGATTGTCCGCGGACTCCATTCATTATTGTGATGAGCGTAAACGTATACGCAGAAAGGGTGTGTGAAAGAATGTCGCTCTGCGTCCAGCGGGGTTTGGACAACCAGGGAAAGTTGTTGGCAGTCACTACTTAATGTCCACAGCATTCAACGTGCCATTTACACTTTGAGTTTACTTTATAGCTAGTTAGCGTTAGCTTGCCAGCTAACATTACTGTAGTCGAGTAGCAAAACTAAGTAGCTTAGCTAGCATCATATAAAGCGAGTAATATTTAAAGAGGATAGTAAACGGTGCAGTGAGAAAGTATTCATCCTGTACCCTTTCACTTCTCTAACGTGTCGTTATGTTGGGTCTAACGCGGTGAACTTTGGATTTGGGGATAAGAAGCAGAGATCAGGTGGAGTGTTGCAGGCATGGACGTCCTTATGGAAGTTTGTCCAAACTCCATATAACATCTCCAGAGCTCAGCTACTCGTTGTTCTTCCATTTAAGATTCATGGAGGCCATTGTGCTCTTGGGAACCTTGAAAGCAGCAGAAACAATCCCTTCTTCTTTCTAAATGTGAACAAACCCTCTAACTGTGTGCGTGTGATGTATTTCTGTGTGTGTCATGTCAGCCTGTCCTGCTGGTGTGTTCGGGCAAAACTGCAGCCAGCTGTGCCAATGTTCAGGAGACCAGGAGCAGTGCCATCCTGTGACGGGGACGTGTAGCTGCTTACCTGGATACTACGGGGCACGCTGTGAGCTACGTAAGTGCAGCACACTGATAACCTGCTGCCGTCAGTGTGGAGTAACATGAGGCATGCGCTAATAGGACTTAAGTTGTGTGGGAGAAATGTGGTAGCAGGTACAGGAAGTCAAAGATTGTAAAAAGTTCACATTTTTTACGTAATTTCTTGCTTTATCTTGTAAGTAAAATCCCAGTTAAATACCATAAGAACATTAACCTTGTCCCCCCTGGTTTGTCTCCAGGATGTCGAGCTGGCACTTTTGGGCCAAACTGCAAGTCCAGATGCAGCTGCGTCAACGGTGGTCGCTGTGACTTCAGGACTGGGACTTGCTACTGCCCTCCTGGCTTCATTGGAGCTGACTGCAGCTTACGTGAGTCAAGAAATCTTGCACCTGTTTGTACTCCAGAACGAAAAACAGCTCTTTCATTGCGAGGCCTGTTAGGGAACGGTCTGTGGTATTTCAGCTTTCTCGAGAACTGCTCACACAAACAACTTCACACTGTGCTTCCCTGAGCAGCACACCTGCCAGGACACAGACACAGTCACACACCCAAGTCCTGGCTACACCAGTGAAATACACTTAGCGGAGGTATTCTTTTCCAAATAGGCATATTATTCACTTGCCACCGCCACAGTTAACGTGGCTCTTGTTCCTGCAGGCTATCTGCTCATTGACTCCAGGGAAGTGAAGAGGAGTTCAGTTAGTACATCAAGATATTTGTGTTCTTACCTTTTTGTGTGAATAAGGACACTGTGTATGTCCGCAGGCTGTCCCAGCGGGTACTATGGGAAGGACTGTGCTAAGCTGTGCTCCTGTGGGGAAGGAGGGAAGTGCCACTCAGCAACTGGGAAGTGCATCTGTGCCGCTGGGAGGAGGGGACTGTCCTGCCAACAAGGTAACACTCAACGGACGTCTTTGCCTTGTCTTGATCACTCAAAATGTCGTTGTGCAAGTGTGAATACTTCTATTACAGTGTTTAATGAGTAAATATAGGTCAGCAAATAGCAACTGAAATTCTTTTGAGGCAGGAATAACTCACACACGAGAGAATTCATTGTTCAACTTTGAGTAAAAGGCATCACAGATATCGAACAGGGTGTGTGTGTGTGTGTGTGTGTGGAGCCTTTTATCTTTCAGCCTTCTCTTGAGCACACACACTGAGGCTGACATGCATCAGTGGGAACCGCTGGCCCCAATGACTCCTTCAGAAAGAGGAGGCCGAGCTAGAAAGTGAGAAACAACAACTGAAACGAGGGAGCATTTCTCCTATATTTTACACCGTATATTTAAGTAACAAATTCTCCATTTCCTCCGCGTGAGGCCTCCGATGATCACAGGGCTGCTTGTCTCCGGGAAACAGAGGCAGAGTTTCTTAATCTCTCACTTTATCTGCAGATCAGCTGCATTGCAAGCGGGGATTTCCATCACTGCTCGCGCTAAATGTTCTCTTCTTCAGCCTCCCGCATGTACTTGGACATACCACCTCTTAAGTTCCTCTTGTTGAATGTTTACAGAAACCTATAAGTAGCTCGTTCTCTGTGTTCCGTGTCGCTGGATTTGGCAAGGAAGCAAATAAATAAACAGGGAAATCAAAGACTGCTTGCTTATTGTTTTCCCAATCCAAATTACCCAGAGAAACATGATTATTCTTTTATATCAGTGCCAAATTACACCACTTTGCCATCTCTTTAATGAACTATTGCTTAAATAAACATTGGTGTGGTGCAATCTTGTGTATACATGTGTGTGTGTGTGTGTGTGTGTGTGTGTGTGTGTGTGTGTGTGTGTGTGTGTGTGTGTGTGTGTGTGTGTGTGTGTGTAGGTCTGATATTCTCTGAATGTTTCTCCAGCGTGTCCTAGGGGGCGCTACGGCCTGCAGTGCAGAAACGCGTGCAGCTGTCAGAACGGGGGTCTGTGTGATCCCGTCGACGGGTCTTGCAAGTGTGGACTGGGCTGGACTGGACCCCGCTGTGACACCGGTACAACTTCACTGGCACTAGACCCAATAGAGAATCATCAGAAGTGAACCAAACGCTATTCTGTTCGTGGGAAAACTAACAAATGTTAAGCGGACGTTAGCATCGCACTGGTTCCCTCGACTAAAAGCCAATCGGATCTTTCCACTGGCTTTTGCTTTATTGCAGGAATAACCTTTGTGGCAAACAAACCTTTACGATACGAACACCTTTTGTTCAGCAAGATGATCTTCACAAATAACCACTGCATGATTTTTAAAGGGAAATGCAATCGGCAGTTCTGTAAATATCTAAAGTTACACCACGACGGCATGACTTCACGTCACCACCACCTTTTCTTAGTGACGTATTTAATGACGTATTATGTCGTGGAACAAAACGTTAAGATTGTGCAAAGGTTTCTGCTGAATCATGTTTCTATTGCCACACTTTCTGCATGAATTGTTAACTTGAATTGTGCGTGTGTCTGTCTGCAGCCTGTTCACAGGGAAAATATGGGTTTGATTGTGCACAAGACTGTCCGTGCCTCAACAATGGGAGCTGCGACCGTTTCACTGGCACCTGCGGTTGTTCTGCTGGATTCTATGGCCACTCCTGTCAACACAGTATGCAAACACTCACTCATAATACAAAAGGAAACCCGGTGATTGAGTTACTAGTGGCCTCGCTGACACTTCTGTAGAAGTTCTCCGAGTGAAATATGTGTCCGTGACTTGAATGAACCTTGAGACGACGTGACTCTTGTGTCTTTCTCAGGATGCCCATCTGGGTTCTTTGGAGGGAACTGTGCCCGTACATGTGACTGTACAGTGGGGCAGACATGTGACCATGCGACGGGCCAATGTGTGTGTCCACCAGGCTGCTACGGCCGACAATGCGAAAGACGTGAGTATGACTATCAAAAGGTTAATTATCAATTAAATCCATCAAACTACTTTCAGTGGGCTGCCAGTCAGCCAACATGTCAGCCAACATGTCAGCCAACATGTCAGCCAACATGTCAGCCAACATGTCAGCCAACATGTCAGCCAACATGTCACTAAAGTTAACTTACAGTCTCCTTTTTAAAGAGAATATTTCTCTTATTTGTCAAGTATTGATACTTTCAGTTATCTGCACCACAAAGACAGAAACATTATTATTATGCACTCAAACTCACAAGTGTGTGGACATTTGTAAACAGCCACGTGGCTGCAACTGCAATAAGACACGTGCAGAAATGAGCATTAATAAGGTAGTTTGCGTGTGTTCTGGCAGGCAGACAGACAGGCTGGTCGGTAGGTGGGCAGGCACGCAGCCTGGTTGTTTGATGAGAGGCAGGTGTTTCCAGACTGCTTAATGCGTTCCTGTTACATCCCTGTGCCCTCCTGCCTGCTCGCGGGGCTCTCAGCCGCAGTGTGAGTGCCTAAATGGCCACTTCATTCCCAGCAGGAGATATGACTGAGCATTGCAGAGCAGCTGTAAGGCAGCCACAGGCTTCAGAGACACACCAGGCTCTTATCTGTGTGTGTGTGTGTGTGTGTGTGTGTGTGTGTGTGTGTGTGTGTGTGTGTGTGTGTGTGTGTATGTCTGCGTGAGAAATGTGTAAGCACATCACTACAGGATCTGTTTTCTTAACTACATGCCCTTGCACTTGTGTCTGTATCTTTCTTGCGGTATGTTGGGAAGAGAGACAATGAACGTAACTAGAGTAATAAGAGCACACACGTGTTTTCAGGGTGTGAGTCCGGCAGGTTTGGATTGAGCTGCGGACAGTCATGTGACTGTGCTGGCGATGCCCCATGTGACCCGTCGACCGGGCGGTGCCTCTGTCCCCCAGGAAGGACAGGACAGAGGTGTGAAAGAGGTAAATGTAGCTTCGAGGGAAACTTTTATTAAAACGACAATAAATGTAATCATTTATTATCAGTATCATTCAGTCAGCTGAAAATCAGAAAACGCCTCCTCTGTCCATGTGTGTGTGTTATGCACTTCCTTTTTTAACTCTCCCCCTCTCCACTCTGTCTTTTCTGTCTCTTCTGTCTCAGACTGCGGTGGAGACAGTTACGGCCCCGACTGCTTCCTGCCGTGTCAGTGTTCCCACAGGGCCCGCTGTGATGGGCTGAGTGGACGATGCCTGTGCCCTCTCACCTGGCTGGGCCCCACCTGTAGTGAAGGTGAAGCTAAGCTCTCATTGCAGCCCCCGTCACACACACACACACACACACACACACACACACACACACACACACACACACACACACTTCCATCACTTTAGAGGACATTACATTTAATAACATACATTTCCTGGAGACTACCCGATCCCAAAATGTAATGACCTACGTTATGGGGACTTTAATTTTGTCCCCAAAAGGAAAGCAAGTCCCCACAATGTACAACAGTACACACACACACACCTCAAACACACATGTCTTGGGTTGTCAAGCTAAAACAAAACGGACACACACACACCGACACACACGCGAGGTTACGGGCTGTAAAGCTGAACCAGCTTTAGTGAAAGACTGTGTCATGAAGTGCGAGAGGCTGAGCCCCATCACTCTGTGTGTCACCCTGTCTCCCTCAATAGCTGCTCCTGTCTCCTGACAGTTATTTTAATCTGCACCCAGCATGGAGCCGGGCTCAGGGCTGTCTTCGTTTTACCTCCTCAAAGCCAAGCACACGGGAGACTACGTACCAGTTACTTCTCCTCCAAAAAAACCCAGAACATTTGCTTTTGATTTTCAAATAGTGCTGATGTCTTCTTGCTATTTTTCTCCTTTTCAGCACCGCTCCACCAAACGCCGGCACCGATAAACTCTTCTGTGTCCCAAAGAAAGAGAAGAGCGGGCAGCAAAACCACATAACCCCAAGCAGAGGTGCAAACTCCTGACTGGACGTTTAAACGTGGGGCTTGGCTCTGCGAGGCATTACTCAGATCATCTTGGTAAAGGTGATGTTAGTAATATTATGTTTTTGTGAAACTGGTACTCAGCTGTCAGAAACTGGCACTCCATCACTGAGCCCGCAGCTCGAGGTAATCACCCAGTGGACCGGGCGTGTGAGGGGCCCTCAAAGGACCATAAACTCTCAATCTACCGACGACTGTCTGAGATTTAAAGTTACGTAGACTTTTTTTTAGCAATACCCACAAATACCTGCATCACATTTGTGTGTATTGCTGATGGAAGCGGGTGATTAGCTTTGCAGTTTTACATTTAATCAGCTGTTACGGTTTCTTTCTTACGGTCATTTTTGACAACACATGTAACTGAGACTTTCTCGTCACTGGAGATCCTTTACAACCAAAGTTGACTTTTCTACGTGGCCATAAGCACAACAGAGTTCCAACCATATTTCTGGTGGTTGAAATGCCTCTGAATCAGTTTAAGAAAGATATGGGTGAGTTATTGAAGAATAAAACAATATCCACACATACAGGGACTGCAGACAGGCGAGCTATACAAATACGGTCCAATGGAAGAGCCATGCATGTTGAAGCAGGGGGTGTTTCCTAATAAAAATGACCCCCAGACATGTTTTGAGTTTTTCAGTTTCTGCACAAAAGGTTTAATTAGCGCGTTAAATTACTATTCCTACTCCTGAATCTATCGATACGCAAAGATGCAGAGCACAATACTTACATCCTCACACAGAGGGAACTATATTACCTGCATATCTCTCATGTGTATTCTTTGTGAAACTGCATCGTTGTCCAAAAGAAAGTAACTCTGTTGGTTGTGTGAGTGGGAAGCACGAAGACAAACTAAATGTAATGCAGACTGGCCACGAGAAGGAGAAACACAAACACATTTATTCAGGTTTGTTGCTTCGGGCATTCCTCCATGTTCCTCGCGAGTGAAAAACACACACCAGTTCGCTGCCTTCCAACAGCTTGTACACCTTGTCACCTGCCGTCTGTGGCCAATCAGGGAGGAGCTCTGGAATTAGGGCCAATTTAACCCAGGTGTTATTAATCTCCCCTCATTTGGAGCTAATTAGTAATCAATTGTACTTTGATAAAATACATGAATCAAATGTACTCTGTCAGAATGAAAACACACACATTGTTGTTGCAAGTAAACATTCACTTCTTTGGAACTGACTAACGTTACAGCAGGAAAGACTTCTTAAAGGGGAAGTACACTGCGTCTCCTTGGCAGGTGAGGGGATTAAAGTCTCCTGTGAGCGCAGAAAGACTGTGAACAAGCATCTCAAACATCACGAGTTCAGATAACGTGACGTATTGGGAGAGAACTTTGCTCCATGACAAACTCACATCATCCCTCCACCTTTTACAAATGAAGATATTATCTATCCAGAAGTTATTTCCACACGGCTCATGGACTTCCCTAGCATTACAAACACTATGCATTTATTAGCATTGATCGTGGCTTTTCTTATTGCAGTGCGGCGTGCTGGTCGTGAAATACTGCAGGCGAAACTTGCAAGCATTGCACTTCTTTCAGATCTGCGTGTATCGAGTCAGCAGCTGACTTTGTCTTATAGGAAATGATCAAACTGTTGTTAAACTTTTTTATGGTTGCACAATGTTAGACATATTTCTTCTGATACAAGATCAGTAACATCACTACTGCGATCCGTCACCATGTGCATTTGATTTAAATGACTGTATTTGTATTGTATCTCAGGTCAGTGCCAGTTATAGCAGTCATTACCTACTGTGCTCATCTCCTGGCATACCTACAGTATGTCAGCGGTGCTACATTAATACATTTTGTCTGTGTAAAATTGATAAACTCAATTGTTATTGTTATCCAGTCTTTTTATTTCCTGTCTTGATCATCTGCGCTTGTGTTTTGCCAAGAGAATCAAATACATAACTGCAGAAACATCTGCGGACACCTGCTTTTAAACGTCTGTTTCTGGATTGTGTGCTTTGAATGCAGCGTTGCATGGTGGGGGGCAGGAAGGTATGGAGGTATGAAAGGGGGAGAGAGGCTCCAGCTGTCATGGAGACCTATGGGATCCTGTGTGTGTGTGTGTGTGTGTGTGTGTGTGTGTGTATATGTCAAGTGTGTGTGTTTTTGTGCGCGGCTACTACCAGGCATCTCTCATCAGCCGGAGAAGGGTCAAGCATTAAGGCCATGCCTGCCTCCCTGACAGTAGTCTAAAGTAGGTGGGGGTGTGAGAGGCACCTGAGCAGGGTCCACTGGTGGTATAAGGTGTGGGGGGGGGGGGTGGGGGGGTGTCAGTGTAAGAGAAACAGCGTGCTCACCCCGAGGCATTTTTCAAGTGCGCTGGAGCATTTTCTCGGCCAAAGGCGACTGCGGGCTGGCAGAGGCAGGTGCCTGGACCAAACATGCACCCCATATCCAGCATCCCCGGGGTGAGTGATGGGTGAACGGGCCCGCTAACTGAGGATGGAGCCCCCCCCCCAACACCCACTCTCCGGTGTGGCTGATGGATGGGGGGCCGCTCCAGCCCGCCCTGTGTTGTGACAAGCAGCAGATGTTCTCCAATAATGTTTATCGGCCGGGCCTTCATCTTCAGATGACACACACCTGTTTCCAGTCAAACAGGCGCAGAGAGGCCATCCATCCCCAGAGCTCTGGGTGGCCACCGCTGGATCAGCCCTCCACACAGAGGTGCCACAAACGAAGAGCTGGCATACCCAAATATAAAAGGGTAAGATCGAGAAGTAGGTCTGTTGGAAGCGTATGCTCAGTGGCTCCAGTCCCGTGGTACTAACATGACACACACAGTGTGTAGCAGCGTTCCTTTCTGTGATTTGAGATGCTCAGAAGAAAAGGAGCTGATTCAGACATCATTTTTACTTTACTCAAAATGATCTCAGCACTTCCAAAGCCACTTTGTTTTATTACAAGCTCATGAACAAAGATGCTCTTTGTGCTAGAAGTCTTTTGGAGGGAAAAAAGGGCCTACTGTTGTACACATGCTGGCTCATCAGTAGTGCGGGAGGGAGAGGGAGAGAGAGAGAGGGGGGGGGGTGCAGGAAACTGCAGATGAAATAGCCCGTAAAAGGTAAGATCGCATCATGGGTACTTTTTCGCCGTAATTAAGCATAAGCCACTCTTTGCAAAAGAGATTCTATCACTTAACTGCCGAAGCTTCAAGTCCCAGAGATCATTTGTGCCCCTCTGCGTTGAACCAGATCCCCCAGAAGACCACAGTGTTTTGAACTCCAGCTGACAAAGCTGTCGGCTCAGATAAAAGAACGAGTGGGAATTCATTTCAGCACGTCCTGCACCATTTGTTAGGTTGTTGGCTGGAAAAATAAATGTTAAATGTCAAGGCTGCAAGATACGTATCAAGGAACTCTCCCACACTCTGAATCTGAGAAGACATCTTTGCTTTGGATGCATGAGGATGTGTGCAGCGCTACAAACTATATACAGTACTTCTTTAAGAGGTGAAATGTTAAAACTATCTGTAGGGAGGTGTACATTAGTGCATTCACCACTGGATGGCGCTCAATATGGAAAAACGCATGAAGCCACTGAAGGAACCTGATTCAAGTGAGTGCACATGAAGAACTGCTGGTGTAATATAATGAACATGATTACGTTTAGATTTTGGGATCGGCTGATACTGAATACTTTATGTTTTAAAAGCGCCAGCAGTACTAAAACCCTAATCTGCTGTATGCACTCCTCGACGCAGCTAAAGGCCGCTGAGCTACTTTCTAATCTACTCCATGAGCAAAGCATGAGATGATTTCAATAACAGGCTCCGAGTGGTTCTGCCACCACGCCCGTCCTGATTAGACCCGTCATATTAAAACCATGTGCACGACTGTTCTGCTCTGTCCTGGTCTGGGACTGTGCTGAGCATCCATCAATAACACTAATGACCCGTAGCCTTCAGGGAGAAACACAAACAGTGTAATGAAACCACAACCTTAAGCTCTGCTGCTTTCTAAGAGGGGTTGGTTGAGGGGGGGGGGGGGGGGGCAAGAAGATAAGCAGAGAAGAAGAAGAGGAGAGCGTCGGACGGGCCTGCGATCATCAAGTGAGGACACAGACAGGAGGTGTTACCATTATTGTAAACACAACAAAAACTCAATGATTTGTGGAGTCTCCCCACCCAAACACACTTCCCACTTGTGCCAACTGTTAGCGAGCGCCACTCCATCCCGTCCCCTCTGCCCCCTCATCCCTCCTTAAAGGCTACACTCCCACACCCATCCAGGCCTCCCTCTCCGAAAATGTTTCCCCTGGCGTCTGACTCAGCACGGGTGCCAAGTCAATCAGTGTGAGAGCTGCCAGCTGTGATGGCCTCTCGCTCTGGGGGGGTGATGTATGTTCCAGCGAGGGGGCAGTTACATGCCACACAAGGTTGGCTGCGTGAACGGGGGTGGCAGAGGAGAGGAAGGGCAGGGTTGTGTGGTGAGGAGAGAACGAAGGAGGGGAGGAAAGAAAAAAGCGGACGGTGGCTGAACAGGAGCTGTAATGAGGCCTGATGGATTCTGAGGCTGTGCCAGCTGCCCCATTAGCTGAGTGGCTCCGAGCGCCACGAAGCGTTGCCCACAGTGTGCCCACCCGTCCACACACACACACACACACACACACACTGCAGGGACAGAGCAGCTCGGGGATCCAGCGCCTTACACACACACACACACACACACACACACACACACATGCAAACTTTGCATTTAACTAAAACAGATTGATTTGACTAATGCACACTCTTCTGTCTGATTTCTCTCACACACACACACACACACACACACACACACACACACACACACGCACAGGGCCCTGCCAGCCACACTTCAATACACACTGGGCCCTTTATGAGAAGCCTTGGGTTAATGACGGCAATAACTCGTCCCAACGTGTTGATTAAGTGTGAGAGGACACATGGGTGACATTGGCATGTGCTAATCAACACTGATCAAACCAGCACACGCACAACAGTTAAATGTCAAGCGGCCAAACTCACCCGGGTAGCCTCCTCGCACCACTCCAGCGCCCACACACAATGACATTAGTCTATTCATAATATTTTGGTGTTCTTTCAAGAGGCAGTGCCTTTGGACTTTTGTCTGGGGGAAGTTCTTTATGTAGGTGATGTAATTACATGGGCAATTTGATTTGCAGAGGGGGGGCGTGGCTGGTGGCAAAGATCCCGCTGCCAAGTTAGTTCCCAGATGTAGAAGAATAATTCCTGTTGAAAGCTTGTGGAACTGTTTGCTTCGGACACGTTGTGTTTGTGTAGAGCATTTCTTCCGGTAACATCTGGCTGCTCATTAGCATAAACATCAGTGTGATGAAGCCCGGACATACACAAGGCCACATGCCTCATCTCGCAATGTTATTAACGAAAGTGAAGAACACTCTTCACACGGTAACGGGTTCTTCCTCGGCCCGTGCGGCACCCTTCCACCAAGTTTCATAAAAACCAGGCCGGTAGTTTTTACATAATAACCAAAGCGGGAACATAGAAGTGCTGTTAAAGCTGCTGTAAACATCATTTCTAACAATAGCAAAAGGATCAAATGACTTTGTGCAATTTGAAAAGGCTTTATGGCCGACGACCGCTCGCAGATACTTTAACCAACAACTCTCTAAACACCCGGCGAACAGGAAGTGTCCAGCACCAAACAGCAGACGCAGTGGAGCAGTCTGCTGGTGAAACTAACCACGTTGCTCTCACAACTTATACCCCCACAGACTTACCTGTACTTACTTTACTTCTATCTGAACAGCCTCCTGTGAACACGTGTTGTACATTAGCTACACACACTACACACACTACACACACTGTGCAGACACGTGTTACATGTGATGTCCATATCAAATACATCGTCGCTCCGTTTCTGCTGGATGTGCACAAGAGGGAAGAGTTTGACACACATTATGTCTGTGTTGTGTGTTGTCTCGTGGATTAGCACACACAGATCATCAGGGGGGGGGGGGGGGGGGGCTGCAATCCTACTGACAACTTCACATAATCATATAAATGAGTCCTCAATAGTACAGGTGGCCAAACGCATACTCGTCACCATTATCACTCCATTACGGCCCCGGCCTGCACCATCACGACCATCACTGCAGCTGACCTCATCAAAGCTGGACGACCCGTGCTGACCTCATCAACACTGCGTGACCCCCCATGACCTCATCAAAGCTGGACGCCCCATGGAGCCCCGAGGGCTGACGACAGGCCCTAAGAAAACACCCCATCCATTAGGGTGCCAAGAGCACTGTAAATGTGGAGTGTCAGCGCCAGCCATCTTCACTGTCATGCCCAATTCTCCAACCCCCCCATCCAAGCTACTCTCCGGACAATGGAGCCGCTGAACCTCCAACCCTCCCAGCCACAATGTCCGCCCACGTTGGCTGGCAGCAGTGACAGAGGGGGGTGCCGGATGGGGAGGCCTGCTGCAGGATGGGACTCTTATTGAGCGTTTGAGCGATGAGCCAGGTCATCCCGTCTCCCCAACTCATCCATCATGCCCCACAAACGGACACAAATAAAGAGGACACATTCCTGCCTCCGCTCCCACTACCACATTCAAGCCCTCCGCAGCCTTTTCTCTGCTTCCCTCTCTTCTATGCGAGCCAACGCCTGGAGAAAAAAAGAGGAGCAGAGTTCAGGCTCTCGCTCGCTCTCGGAGGCCATGGGAGCGCCAGAAGAAAGCGCCAGGTGGTTTTCTGACTCACGTCTTCGTATAAATCTCAGTTTGGGCCCAAATGATGGGCAGCCAGAAGGACCGTATGGGTCGGGGAGGTGTGAGGGAAGTGGGAGACAAAGAGGGGAGTAAAAAGAAATAAAGAGAGAATGGAAGACGTGTCAATCCACATTGTAGTCCTTTATTTCTTAGTTGTTCCTCCCACAGTATTGAATTGAAATGCATAACAGTTACATTGTAGAAAGCATTAAAACAAAAGTACCTCAACTTGCTGATTACTTTTTAAAATCGATTATAAACAAACAACGACAAAAACAAACGAAAAAAAAAAATCTGGTCCCTCAAAACGGGAGAATAAATGAAAGTAATCTGTTATTTATCATAAGTTTGGCACAAGGGATTAACATGAACCGAACGTCACACAAGCTTGCAGACAACCGTAGAAAATGTCAGATACAGATCTTACCAGACCAATCATGCGTTTATGAAGAAATTATACCTGGCTTCTTTTTTTAATTATTCATTCTTTATAATGTTTTTCATTTTTTACAATTGAATCATTAAATTGTCATAGAAAAAAAAACCCCTAAGTAATATCTATTCATCGACCGGTTTCATTAGAAGAATAAGGAGTGAATTGTATGTTTTAATACTATCCGGCACTCAAATGTAATCTACAAACCCCAGCGGACTCTGGGATCGGCCCAGGTGAGAATCCCCCCCCCCACCCCCCCAGTCACCTGGGCTAAGAGCAGTGCTATTCAGTAAACAAACTACAGTTTGCCAAGAAATAAATACAATTCTCAACATACAACAGCAAATAACAACAACAACACCAACAAAAAAGAATGAAAAACGAAATCATGATTGTCTAAAAATGAAAGACACACGAGCATGGAGTAGCTAACGACTAGCATTCAGGCTATTTAGTGGTATTGTTGGCTGACTAGGATGGATTCAAGGGTTTTGGAAAAAGACATATGCCCTTTACAGAACAACAATTAACTTCAGCACTGGCTACTTATTTCAGTAAAAAAAACATTGTGTTTTCTTCTCTTCCACTAAAAAGACAATCTATTTATATCCTTTCACAGATAGCGCAGGCGGGCGGGATGGAGTGCAGTGGAGGACAGTTGGTAGACGCTCGTGTACAGTGCTATGATTGTGCAGACACACGCAGCTATGAAAACGCAGATGGGAAACTGGCCTGATTTCAGTTTAACAATTACTTTTTTATTTGTTCTTCAGTGACTTCAGTGATATTAAAGCGCTGCTAGCGCCGTCCTTACATGGAGCGCTTTTCATGTGAACTGAGGCTGCTAACCCCACCCATCCTTTTTTTTTTTTTTTATATATCATCCCGTACATGTCTTTACGAGAAGCACCTGTGGATCTCTGGAGGTTAAAAGGGAATTCTTGTAATATATTTTTAATGATACTTTTGTCAGATGAGCCAGGGCTCTTACGCTTTACGCACGAGTGAAACACACGAGTCTTAGAGACACGACCATGTTCTCCTTGCTTTCTATGTGCAGTCTTGGCAATGATGCGTCCGCACATCTTCGTGTCCACCAGCTGCCTTTGCTGTGCAAAACATAGAACTTCAGCAGAATAAATACAGCTATTATTACTTATTATTATTTTCACAATCATCATCCTGGTTGGTGTTAATGCAAGAACTCAATTTGAAGGTCTCAGAGGGACGTTTTGTTCTCTATCTGTTGGAGGGGTTTTTTTTTTGGGGGGGGGGGGCTGGGTTCTGCGTGGACAGTGACCCTGCTTTGTGTGTGAGGCGCTCCGCTCAGCAGTCAGATGGGCCGTGGTTCTGCTCAGCAGTCACTCTGTGGACGATCAGGGGGCCACTGCACACCGCCCCTGCAATGGGCTCCCAGTGCCAAAGGTCAGGTTTTGGGGGTTGAAAGGTGAAAGGAAAGCGCTAAGGGGGTGTCATCATACGTGGCTGAGAGACTGGATGGCACTGGATTCAGCAGCAGCCCGTGCCAGATTGTGCCACATGGTGGCCGGGGTGTGGGAGGCTGGGTGGAGAGAGTCCTTCTCAGCCAGAGACAGCATCATGGCGTACGCCTGAGGGGGAGGGAGAGGAGGAACATATGTAACTACTATGCTTGAAGGTGCATCGTGTAGGTAGACGGGTCATGCAAACTGTCAACGTTACCTGAGACTTCGATTTCCTAAAGAGCGGCTGTTTGACCGCGTCGGTGAGAGAGGGGGAGCCAAACGATCCATCGTCCTCATCTCCATCTCCGTCACTCAGCTCGCTCTCCTCCAGCTTGCGCATGTCCGAAAAGTGACGAATATGATCCAAGGCTGAGTAGCCGCTCTGCTCCTCCTCATCCTTAAACCTGGAGGTCGAGCAGAACGTTTAAAGTCAGGACATTTGAAGATACCTTTGACTTCGTCCTTGGACACAATGTAAAGTGATGTGTGAGTGTGTTATGGTCTTCACCTGCGAGGAGACGTTTTGCAGCTGAGGTTTAAGTCGTTGGGTCCACTGAAGTCCATCTCGTCCTGTATGACGTCGTCGCCGAGGCTGCTGGGAAGCGCCTCTTCTTCCTGTTTCCCGGGGATGTTGCTAGGCTCTTCCCCTTCTTCTTCATCAGCACCGAGCTCCTCCGCTTCCTCGTCTTCCAGGTCACGTGACCCGTGGCTGGCCATCAGCGGCTTCTCTTCTTCAAATGGAACGCCGTTTAACCTGCAGACCAGGGACGTTGATTAGATCCAAACAGCTCGATCAGATAGAATATATAATTAACATAAAGAACACGACACTGAAGTGAAAACTCTACACGGGCTGTTCTCCTTTGTCCTGTTCCTAAACGTTCTCGTGAGAAGCCTTCCTCCTCACATACAAAAACAATGGAGCGGTGGGCTCCAGAGCAGAGCGGTGGATGTGAGGCCGGACCAGGCGTCTGGGATCCAGAGAGCCGGAATCCTGTTTGTCATCGAGCCTCTGGCCTGGAGCCCCTTTGGGCACATCAGCACCGGGTTGATGGTTGCAGCACTTAGCTGTGAGTGCTTCGCCTCTCTGCTTGTTTATTTTCTCTACTATCTTGTGTTCATCTAATAGGCAAAATATTTAGCTGACAGCCCCATTTGTTGGGAGAGTTATGAGAGCGTTGCCAACCGGCCCATTCCTGTATCCCAGCGGAGGGAGAGAGGGGCGAGCTATCCAAACTGCCTGAGTCTTAATCTGTCCCTCTGTCTCAGCGCCACAGGAAACCACCATTTGCTAAATCATCTGGAACCACATTTAGACTGATTCACTAATTACACTCTGGGACGTCTTTCGTCAGCTCCCAAAAATGCCATTTCTCGCACAAAGGATTCAGAGACGAGGACTGGGAACTGGACGCGGAGAAGTTAGATAGATAGGAAACAAAACACATCAAGCACATAATAGTAGGATGCTTACAAACAGGATACCTGCACTGGATCTCAAAGTGACGCATGTGAGCGTGCAGTGACTGTAAGAGGGAATTATTACAGATTACATGTGAGCACATACAGTATCTACATCGTTCCCCCGCTTTAATCAGCAGCTGATAATATTGTGCTTTCGGCAGAGCTCCCGCTGGGATGGGGAGTTTGAGGTTGACAAGGTGGCGTGGTCTTCGTGCCGTGTCGAGCGCGCAGGGCTGAGACTCCAGAAGAGAGAGCTCGAGCGCTGTGATTAAGAAAACAGATTCGCTAATTACGCTTTCAAACGTGGTAATTTGCTGAGGATAAAGTATCTATCAGAAGTAGTCAGGAGCACAGCACTTTGAAAGGAAACACGGGCCGACCCTTTGACCCCACCCCCTCTACCCTCTTCCTGTAGGCAGACATGTTGGTTCCAGATGTGGCGGGCTAACTGCTGCGCTCCCCCTCCTGCTCCTCTCCTCCCGGCCCTCCGACGCTCTCTCTCTCTGCACAATCATACACCAGTCTGTGAGATCTCTATCCGCACTCACAATCTGCCCCGTGATCACACCAGCACATGAAAACAAACTCCGAGACCCGAGCGGACCTCTCGACTGCTATCGGACCTGATCACAGCTCCAAGAATGTATTTGCATAATGCTTAGACGTAGCTGCGCACAGATATCTGCTCGTACGTGTGTCCGAAAGGTCACTGATATAAGGAGCTCCTGCGCGTTTCCAAAACCTGCCTTTATCTTAAACGTCATCGCAGATGATTGCTCTCTCTTCCAGACGTCGGAGCATGATGTCATCATTAACGAGGTCTGGCTGGGTGGTTTGACAATGCGAGTCTAAAGTGGGCCGATAGCAGCTGACTCATTATTCATACCTTTCCAAGTCCGGCGAGCTTAATGGAGCCGCAATTAATGCAAGAGTTCAACATGCAGTAATGGCGACCGGGGACTTTGTCAGGAGGCTTCATTTGTCCCTGCTGCCGAGGGTCAACACTCAGAACACTGTGCTTACCCTTCCTCAGACGGGTCCGGTGATGTCTGGCTCTGGCCCGTGTTGCTGATGAAATTTCTTATTTCATTGAAATAAGAGTCTTCTTTGTCATCCAATATGGCACTGCCCCCGTCCTGTTCAGACCGCGGGGACGACATTGCAGTGCCTGCAGGAAGGAAAACAATTCAGTTCTGGTTCTGATATTTCAACATTAGAACACATCGTGTGCACAAAATGCATTTCTTTTAAAGATGGAGCTCCTACATGTGTTTGAGGTTTCAGCGACAAAGTGTTTTATTGTTGTAACATGTCCGGGCTCTTATCTTGGTGTTGGGGAACACACTGTGTGATGGTGCACAGCGAGCGCTTGGGGAACATTGTGACTGTTGCTGCCGGCTGCTGGCAGAGTGTCACTGCTGGTTCTGCTGAGTCAGAGTGATGCAACCTTTTAAACCCATGAGCTGTGCTGCTGCAGCTCATTCAAGACATATTTGTGCCGTTGCAGAGATGACACGTTTAAAAGTGAGTATGTGTCGTACTGTTCAGCAGCAGGATTTATAAATGCAATGTTTTGCCCTCTCATATTCTCTGATGACCCCGATACATTTATTATATCATTATCTTTCCACACTGAAATGTATTCGAGAGTTCTCACCTGACAGGTTTCCATTCTCGTGCTTCTTGAGGTGACGGTCCAGGTTGGTCTGCTGACCGAAGCAGCGATCGCACAAGTGGCACTTGAAGGGCTTTTCCTTGTTGTGGATGTTGCGAATGTGGCGTTGCAGGTTGGAGGAGATGCTGAAGGAGCGGTCGCAGTATTTACACCTGCAGGAAAAGTGGAGGCCTGTCACTTAAAGCAATTATCAGATGACAGAAACAGCAAAATACACAAGAAGCTGCTGGTCATAAGTGCAACTGTACTGCATAATGAATCAGGAACCGGTTTGTTCTGTGGGAAACATAATTGGATACATAATGTGGGACACACACACACACACACACCCACAGACACACACACACACACAGACACACACACAGTCCCAGACATGATGGAGGAGCTTGTTTAAGGTGAAACAGCTCTGCCTCTTATCTCCAGCCAGCGCAATAAAATTGCATTCTTCCCTCACAGAATAAGCACGCAACAGATTTGGTTGTAGCCGAGCAAAATTAGGACCTCTTGCCAAGTTTCTTCATGCAAAATTATACGAGAAGATTACATCTTTTCTTCTGGTGGAATTAGCTTGCTCAATTGGCTGTCCCTCAGGAACCCCCCCACCCGGTTATCTCCAGAAAAAAAAGAATTACAATACAGCGGTGATCTTTAAATGGCATGCCAGCGTGTGGAGTGCAGGCTATCAGGCTGGGGCAGCAGAGGCCTGCGTCTCTCTTTGTCTCTCCCCTGTGGTCAGCAGGCCCCCTCCAAGCTTTGGGCCAACATTCCACTACCTTAGTAACTACAAAGCAGAGCAGAGCGAGCCAGGGCTTA